>NC_081184.1:126566818-126732008 GCF_029867415.1 Vicia villosa | reverse complement strand
AAACAACCAAAAAATATATTATTTAATAATTAATTAAATAAAATAAAACTAAATGATGCAATGTGATTGGTGGAATGTAAACTACCCAACTTTTTGAGGTGGATAGAGAAGTTGTCCCCTATATATATATATATATATATATATATATATATATATATATATATAGGTCCACCATTAAGGCTTTTTGAAATGTCTCATCTCACTACCCTCGCTCGCGAAATGGCCTTCATACAACAACAGTGATAGGATACTGGACTTGGGTCATAGCACAATAGAAAGGCTTATTAAAAAATTGTTTATAACTGCTTATGTCAAAAGGGGAAGGGTAGTTTTATAAGGACACCAAGGAAGGATTTATTATGTATATTTTTTGTTAAAAACTTTTTTAGTTAGGTAGAGTGTGAAGCATCTCTCCTCTGATGAGCACTTGGCTCTGGGATTATAGGAATTTTTTCTGTAATAGTTTTAATTTCAAACAATAATATAGCTTGATAAAAATGTTAAGTTTTCATTAGTGAGGAGTTATCACACTTCGTGTTTCATCTAGTACCAAATTATTATAGAAACCATCATATATCGCATCTACAACTCTACGGACCAAAGTGGTAAAAGCAAACACGAAGCAATCTCTTAGAACAACCTATAGATACCCGAATTGGCGCATAACTCGCTGAGGTAGATCTAGAAGCATTAGGCTTGGCCCTCAAACCAACCATCCAGAGTAGAAGGTTATGCCATCCAAGGGACGTGTTTTACGGTTGTTGTCATACGGTGTGTAGCGTATATCATCTATTACAATGTGCTCAAGAAACACCCTGAAGGGCTCTGCCGCCTAATCCCGTCTAAGAGGATGAGTGTGCAAGCATGTGACTGATCCTCAGAGTAGTTATCTATATATATGAACAGCCAGAAATGCATAAAAATGCAGGAGGATACATTCATAAAAATGGTACAAATGAAATATTAGTAATGGTGTTGCACAAGTTTATGAAAATGGTAAAGTAATAGTAAAGGTGAAAATATATTACCATAAACAACGTGCAACTTGCTGACATTTGTCTGACTTTATAAAGACAACCTCCAACTAACTTCGAGTACATGTAAACGAAACAAGCACCTCAGTTTTACTCATGAATCCGGACAAAGTCAATGAAGTATATATGGTAAACCACATCAACGTAATAAGAACTTTTGTCCACAAATATGGACATGCCAACCAAATACATGAGGTATGACCTCAACGCACATGCTCGATGATGCATAACTTATATATCATCACCATCGGCCTTTACTTTCATAGTCATGTGGTGTTTATAATCTATACAAGTTCTTTAGAAATGAAAATCTGACATGGCATCCTCTGGTGTCTTCCAGCTCCTTTAGGACATCCTCTAGGCCAACTCCCAAATAGGCCACCACCATCTCCAATATATCATGTAACACCCTAATTTTCCCGGCGTTTATTAATAAAAAATCAGAATAATTTTTTCAAATAATAAACATGCAATTAGGATGCCACACTTCTCAAAACATGTTAAACTTGCTCAATCATTTAAATAGATACATAACACATTATGCGGATGAACCAAAACAAAACCTCATCATTCTCAACGTATCATTTTATTATGCAGCAGAAAAGATTCACATAATGTTATCAAAATAATATACATCCAGCATAAACAACATTTATTCAAATAATACGGAGTTCATAAGACTCCAAACAATCATCAAAGACAATAAGAGTAACTAAGCGTTAATCCCCCCGGTGTTACGTATCAGAGTAAGACCCGACTCGACATAAGCAACAGTAAGATCAACATCTTCCAAGCTACTCCAAAGCGCACTAATCCTCGATACCTGCATGTTACCCACGTGGAGGCAACATTCAAAGAGAAGGAGTGAGATATCATAACAATATAAAGAAGTGTAGGATAACAAGTATATGAGAATAAGGTTATACACAATTCACCATTTCATAACACATCAACATTTGTTTATCAACAATTAGTATATAAGTATTCAACAACAAGCAGCTCATCTTCACATCATTAGTTATACAAATATTCATCACAAGGTATCAATAGGGAATACACCATCATCATAAAACGCTAATAAATAGAGGCATCAACAAGGTATACACCTTTATCACAATTTGCGCTCAATCCACACAATATAATTGAGGCCATCTTAGCTTTCTAATCCAGGCCAACGTTTTTTGCGGATCCAGGCCAACGTGTTTTTCGAATCCAGGCCAACTTGTTTGTCAATCCAGGCCATTGAGAATGTAATGTATGCTACACAACATACAACACAACAACAACAATTATGCAACCACAAGGCATCAGCCTTCAACAAACGCCAATATAGGCCATCACTTCAACAAACACCAATATAGGCCATCACTTCATCTTTATAACAACATCAATTCATCATGGTATTCATACCTCATCACAAGCTTTATATTACACATATCATCATAACATCATCAATTCATCATATTCATCATAATAATAACAAACATCATAGTACACAAGTCAAGCAACGACATGGCACGGTTAATTCAACTTCTTAATAAAAGAATATTTATTGTCAATTAATCACAGGGAATCATTATCTCATCATAAGGAAAATACACCTCATCATATCAATAACATCGTATCGTCATAATAAATCATATCAATAATATCGTATCGTCATAAGAAAACAAAATTCATATGTTAACGCTACATAGTTCATCAATTAATCATAATACAAGCACTAGGAAATTACATCCTATGAATCATTTTATTCTATCATGGTATATTTCATTACATTAGCTTACCAACGCTTCAGACCGTAGTTAAATCGGAGTTATGACCGCGAAGATATGTCCAAAATAATTTTGTAAAAAGTATTTTTCAGTTTCGTAATAGTATATGTCGACGCGAACCCTCGTGTGTCAACTCATAATTCAAATTTTTATTTTTCAACACAGCATGTATCGACACATGCTCATACGTGTCGACACCAATATATTCCAGTCTCTGCTTTTAGAAAAATGCACAGTATGTGTCGACGCATACTGCTTTGTGTCGACTCATAACAAAAAAATACAATACATGTATCGACACATCAACTTACGTATCGACACATACAACTTTCAAACTTCTGTTTTTATAAACTATACAGTATATGTCGACCGGAACTAACGTGTGTCAACTCATGTTGCGAAAAATTCTCCAAAATATGCTCAGAAACCCTGTTAAGACTATAGGATCCCAATCAAACATCAATAACAGTCCATAGAAACATAATACATGTTATTTAATTAACATATAACTCACATCAATTTCACATCATATAGTGCAACCACATTAACAATTCATCAATTGTAACAAAACAACATTCAATATAATTACAACACCATAACACAATCATGAACAACATTCAACAAATAAAACTATGGCAATCTAAACCTCGTTCCTATCTACTAATCATCATATCCAACCTTATAGGGTTAGAATCCCACATTTACCTTAGAGTTCTTGCAAAAACCTCAACCTTAGCAATGGAGATTTCCTCTTCTCCGGAGCCCTAGCCTATTGTTCTCTCTTTTTTCCAATTTCATGTTCTCTATACTTATTTTTATTTAAACCTTACTAACTTTTAAGTTCACTAATGGGCTTAACAACAACCCCCGCTACTACTCATGCTGACACATATAGGCTCAATTCATTAATTAATCATTATTATTATTATTATTATTCAACTAAATAATAAAATAGCATAGATACTAAAGATTCACCAAATAATTCACAATCATGTAATTAAATAATTAATTAAAATAAACGGCGTTACACATCAAATCTAGTCATTATGGATTGACCTAATAATCTTCCCCTGATTGGAAGATGTAGCAGGGATTCCATATCATTTAGTGTTATGGACATTTCACCATACATAAGATAAAAAATGATGTCTCTAAGTGTCATCTCTCAACGAAAGCTGACAACATACCATTATTAATAATAGTATAATTGATCATGCATAAATTTAATATTAGTCTCATTGGTGCTCCCGACTCTCCTGGACTTCCCAACAGTACAAACACAGTTGTGGTTCGGCTTGGTGGGTGAGCGAAAGCTGGATCTAGTGTTGGACCCTACTATAAGATGTGGGAGATTCACACTTGTGGGAGAAAATATTGGGTGCAAGCGTGGGTGGTTAAAGTTCCACATTGCCTATAAATGGATGGAATTTTGGATTTATAAAAGAGATGACTCATTTACCTAAAATCTTAAGGTTTTTGGTTGATATGTGGTGTCTCCCTTGTTTGTTGTCCTGAAGCATTAGTCCCATTGGTGCTCTCGACTCTCTCGGACTCCCTAACAGTTGTATGTTGTTGGAAAAAATGACAGAGAAAATAAAAGAACACAAAAACATAATGTGGAAACTTCAAAAACGGAGAAAAAACCACGGTCAGTGTCAATAGACAACCAGAGAATAGTATGTGAAAGTTATTACAGCATATAATATATCCTCAACTAACTCAGAGCCCCAATACACCCAAACCCTCCAAAATAAATATTTAAATACACCTCACAATACTCTAATATAAGAGTATAAGAGAACAAAGAAAATTAAATACAAGCTTGATAAGTACCAAACTGTAGTTATTTTGTGTATGTAAATAGTGGCACTTATCAATACTTTTTGTTAATATTATTTGAATAATTCACCGTTTTTGTGTAAATTCGTATACTTTGAGTTTTATTACGTTTTTATGTACATATATACCATTTGATAGTTTTGTTGTCTTTTTGTAGGTATTTTTGGCGTTTCGGAGCCTCGAGGAATAAAGTGTCGAAGACACGACTGCGGACGCGTTTTTGAAGAATAATTTTGCTGTTCTTGTGTAGTTCGCGCCGCGCGCTGAAGGTTAAAAAGAAATAAATCCAGGCAGGAGATTGATCGCGTCGCATGCTATGTAGCTCGCGTCGCGCGCTAGGGCGGTTTAGTGTTTTAAGTGAGAGAGCTCGCGTCGCGCGCTCCATCTCGCGTTGCGCGCTCTGCGTTTTCTGTTTTTTTATATATAGTTCAGAACATATTTTCTAGGGTTTTTATAATCCATTTCCCCCTTGGAGTGGATCTGATCCATTTTTGATATTTTAGAGGTTTAGGAAACACCATTGGATGCTACATCATGTGGATTGATCATGGATTTGTCTCGATTGCTTTGACACAGTGAGAGTTTCCGGTTCATCTTCTTTCTTCCCTATGTTTCATTCCAATGGTGGGTTTTGTATGTATATTTCTACTCTTCTTGTATGTATATTTGTCGATCTTGGAATCGTTTATATATTCACTTTATAAATCATTATTGTTGTTATTCTTGATCTTTTTGCTTAAATGCTCTGGATTTGTGTTGTCTCAGAAATGGACACCGTAGATCTTGATTAGGAATGATAACTGTTAGTTTCTAGGTTTCAGAAATGGATTTAGGGCTAATGACCGTTATGGGTATCGAGTTTAATGTCTCCGTGTTGTTTGTGTCGGTTGAGACATCGCTGATGTGAATAGTGCGGTTGAGCTTTCGTCGGTGTTTCAGACATGGACACTGATGTGGCGTCTCGACTGATGCCCGGTAATTTTGATGCGTATTGTGAGTGTATTGCGATAAGATCTTCATGTTTAAGTATTCAACGGGTAGAACGAAATTCAATTCCATAACTATTTCTCTTAGACTATTGAGAATGTTTAATTGCTTTTATTTACCTTTCCGCACCCAAATCATGAAACTTAGAACGCGAGATAGTCGAACGACGGTTCTTCTCACTAATCTCTGTGGACACAATAATTTCCCGAATAAATATTTACAAAACTTTTGTTGCTTGCCGCTTTACCGCCACAACAAAATGGCGCCGTTGCCGGGGATTGGTTGAGATTAATCGCATTGCGATGGTTTCTCGTTTTAAGTTTCATAAATATGTGAATATCGTATATTTTGTGTATAGACTCATACTTGTATATTTTTGTATATTTATACTTGTTTCGTTTTGTTTGGTGAACTTACTAAACAAGTTGAACTCGGATTAGCTCTTAAATTACATATCTTCACTTTTCAACTTGTTTAGTCAATTTCACCATTCCGTTGTAAATTGGTGTTTTTACACATACTTGTATATACCTTTGCTTTTGATTTCGTTTGTTAAGTGTTTGGGCAAGTCGATTTCTTTAGGTTGCGTTCGAGGCGAAAGCATTAGCGTACCGCGAGGAAGTTACTTACCATTCGCGAAACAATAAAAGGCGTCAAGCTCACGACGTAAAATAAGCGCTTGTTGGGAGGCACTCCAACGGTTTTATTTTTCTGTTTTTCTGTAAATGAGTAGTGTAGGTGATAAGTGGAGGCCGCATTGGAAATTCGGTTTTTTAGGTTGGTTCTGTTTTTTCTGGTGTAGCGCGCGTCGCGCGCTCATGGGCGCGTCGCACGCTGTGTTGCTTTTGGCCAGTGACCTCTTTTTAATGGGTCACTCGGCTCGACTTTTTCCCACTTACACCAAGGCCTTATAGTTTCATATTTTATAGTTTTATTTGTAATTCTTTTGTTTGTGTTTAGATTCAAATTTTGGCCCGTTCGCTTGTGGTCGCATTTGGTAATTCTCCGATTTTGATTGATTCAACATGCCGGTTGTGCGGTAATGATTGATCGAATTTGTACATAGCAAGGTACTCGTTTATCGCTTTCTATAGCATAACATGTTTAGGAGACTTTTCATTTGTACAATTTTCATATTACTCATTTTTTTTGCATAACTTGCTTATGACTTGAATCACAATTAGTTTTCCCTTTTTTACCATAAATGTTAGGTGGCTTTCGATTGTGTATATATGCGAGTGACCTACATTTCTTGTTTTAACTAGATATTATTATGTTTAATCTTTAATTTGTATTGATTTTGTGAATGCACGAAAGTGATCAAGGCACTTGTTTGATTTTGATCACAACTACCTTAGCCAAATGTCAATTTACCTTGTGAGTTTGTGACCATTCGTAACCCCTTTGAGCCTTTTTATCATTTTCCATTTTGTTTTTGAACTTGAGACATAGTTCACCTTTTTGATGGATTTTGATTATCGTTTTTCTTGACCTTCACCTATGATGTTTGGTTGGATTTTTACCTTGCCTTAGAAAGTAGGGAGTATTCACTTGATATTGTGGTTGAATTCAAGTTGGGGAGAGGATGTTTGCTTGCTTATGTTGTGGTTGATATGAGGTTGTGAAAAGAAAAAGAAAAGAAAAAAATGTGAGAAAGAAATAAAAGAAAAAGAAAGAAAAAAAAGAGAAAACGTCTGAAAAAGAAAAGAACAAAAAGAGTTTGGAATGAAGATTTGTGTTAATAAGTTTTGTGTTTGGTGTGAAACTTGTGATGAAGAAGAGAGTTGGATTGAAGTTATATTGTTTGAAACTTTGTGGAAGTAATTACTCCCTTAGGTTTAGGCAAGTTTTTGTTTCGATTAGCTTTAGGACTTATCACTTGTTTGTTAACCGAGCCACATTACAACCTTGAAAGCCATTGTGATTCGTGTCGTTGCATTTTCAATACTATTTTTGAATGAGTGGATAATTTTGTCTATTGTTTGCAAGTTTGTCGGGTGAGTGTCATTAGTCCTCACCTTTCGGTGTTTTTCATCAACCGATGAATTTTTGCTAGGCGTGATTCGTGATTGAGCTTGTGATGTTTTAGAATGTTTTGTATGATTTTTGTACTAAGGATTCGTTTCTTTTTCATGTTGTCTTTGTAGGATTGTGGTAAGTATTTACTTTGTTTGTGTGTTTTTGTTTGAATCGTATAATTGTTTCGTTTTTCCAAATCTTGTTGATTCTTGATTCTTTGATTTTTACTTTTGCGATTTGAGTGTTTGGCCCTGTTTGAGGACAAACAGATTCTAGTTGAGGAGAGTTTGATAAGTGCCAAAATGTAGTTATTTTGTGTATGTAAATAGTGGCACTTATCGATACTTTTTGTTAATACTGTATGAATAATTCCCTGTTTTTGTGTAAATTCGTATACTTTGAGTTTTATTACGTTTTTATGTAAATATATACCGTTTGATAGTTTTGTTGTCTTTTTGTAGGTATTTTTGGCATTTCAGAGTCTCGAGGAATAAAGTGTCGAAGACACGGCTGCGGACGCGTTTTTGAAGAATAATTCTGCTGTTCTGGTGTAGCTCGCGTCGCACGCTAAGGTTAAAAAGAAATAAATCCATGCAGGAGATTGCTCGCGTCGCGCGCTATGTAGCTCGCCTCGCGCGCTAGGGCGGTTTAGTGTTTTAAGTGAGAGAGCTCGCGTCGCACGCTCTGCGTTTTCTGTTTTTTTATATATAGTTCGGAACAAATTTTCTAGGCTTTTTATCACCCATTTCCCCCTTGGAGTGGCTATGATCCATTTTTGATAGTTTAGAGGTTTAGGAAACACCATTGGATGCTACATCATGTGGATTGATCATGGATTTGTCTCGATTGCTTTGACACGGTGAGAGTTTCTGGTTCATCTTCTTTCTTCTCTATGTTTCATTCCAATGGTGGGTTTTGTATGTATATTTCTACTCTTCTTGTATGTATATTTGTCGATCTTGGGATCGTTTATATATTCGCTTTATAAATCATCATTGTTGTTATTCTTGATCTTTTTGCTTAAATGCTCTGGATTTGTGTTGTCTCAGAAATGGACACCGTAGATCTTGATTAGGAATGATAACTGTTAGTTTCTAGGTTTCAAAAATGGATTTAGGGCTAATGACCGTTATAGGTATCGAGTTTAATGCCTCCGTGTTGTTTGTGTCGGTTGAGACATCGTTGATGTGAATAGTGCGGTTGAGATTTCGTCGGTGTTTCAGACATGGACACTGATGTGGCGTCTCGACTGATTCCCGGTGATTTTGATGCATATTGTGATTGTGTTGCGATAAGATCTTCATGTTTAAGTATTCGATGGGTAGAACGAAATGCAATTCCATAACTATTTCTCTTAGACTATTGAGAATGTTTAATTGCTTTTATTTACCTTTCCGCACCCAAATCATGAAACTTAGAACGCGAGATAGTCGAACGGCGGTTCTTCTCACCAATATCCGTGGACACAATAATTTCCCTGATATATATTTCCAAAACTTTTGTTGCTTGCCGCTTTACCGCCACAACAAAGCTTAAAGTGATTTTGACTGGCACACCTTGTAAAGAAAAACTTGAATCATATATATAGCCTTGGATTCCCTCTTCCACCACTAAACTAAATGATGTGAGACTTAGAAGAACTTTAATTCTATATATAACCTTGGACTCCCTGTTCTTTCACAAAACTAAGCGATGTGAGACTTCTTCTACATGTATATTTTCAACCAATTCCAACAATCTTCACCTTGATTGAAAATAATGCAGTAACTTTCATTGTCTTCACTGACAACCATACTCCACCATAAATAGTATCAACATGTATATTTTCAACCAAACTCAACAATCCACACCTTGATTAAAAATAATACATCAATTTTCACTGTCTTCACCAACAAGCATATTCTACCATAAAGAGTATAGTCACTTGAAGCTACACCACTCTAAGAGTTTTCACATTGTCTTCACCGACGATCATAGTTTTAAAAATATCATACTCTCTCATGAAAAATATATTTCACTTGAAAATAAACCGCTTCAAAAAATTTACATTGTCACCACCGACAATCAAATACTTTATCATGAAGAATAAATTTCACATGAAGTTAAACCACTCCAAAAATTTCATAAGTAAAAAATTAGGTTGAAAACTTATGATGTATAACTTCAATGTTGGCAATGGCATGAAGCTCTTCCACCACCTACCTTGTGTAATCTTATTGTATCAACACGTCTTTGACTTGAACTTTTCACATGTCAAAAACAATTCTTCCATCAATTTTCTCTAGCCCAAACTGCACAGCAGAATATGTGACTGCAACTCAACAACTCTTTCACGACATTACCCTTCTTTTTCTGAAGTGGAAGATCAGACAACGCTGCAACCACAAAACTTACTAAGAACACTTATCCCTAAATCAAACTAAAAACTTTGATACTAGTTATTGAGAAAAACTAGCATCGAAAAAACAAAAGAACGCAAGAAAAACACAATAACATAATGTAGAAACTCCAAAACTGAAGAAAAAAACCACGATCATTTTCAATAGACAACCGGCGAATAACACTATGTGAAAATTGTTACAACATATAATATACCCTCAACTAACCTGAGCCCTAGTACACGCACCCCTTCCAAAATAGATATTTAACTACTTCTGACAACAATTTAATACAAAAATATAAGAGAACAAAGAAAGTTAAATACAAACTTAAAGTATTTTTGTCGGATATATTTTGTAAGGAAAAACTTGAATTCAATATATAGTCTTGAATTCCCTCTTCCATTACTAAACTAAACAATATAAAACTTCTATTGAGTTGATTTGGTTTGCGGTTTTCTATTGACTTGGTTTGGTTTTGAACACCCATAATCTAGGTGATCATATACCAATCTTTTTAGTGATTTTCTTTTCCTTCGAGTTAAACTTTTCAAAAACAAGTTTTGTAAAATTATTTTTCAATTTTAAAATTTGAAAATAATAAATTTGTTTGAATATGTTATTTATAAAATTCACTTATCTTTTATTTATGTATTTTGAAAATCAAAATAGTTTTAGATGAATTTGGTTTTTATTTCTGAAAAATAGGAAAAGAAAAAATTAAGAAAAATGATACTCCCTCTGGCTTGAATTATAAGTAAATATTTTCTTTTTAGGTTCATTGAGTACTGAATGTATCTGGTCTACATAAAAGACCAGATACATTCATTATTCAATGAATTTAAAAAGAGAATATTTGCTCATGATAATTTCTATAGGGAGTAATCTTTTTTGTTTAGCCAACCAGTTCCGATCCACATAGTGAACCGACTAACCTGATTTCGTTGTTCAGAGAAATGACTCATTGGCCATGTCTTGTTTCCATGTAAAAAGAATATACAAGAATCATCTTGTTTTATGAATGTAATTATACCAGATCAACGACTTGATGGTAGGTTCTAAGCTGTAGACTTTTTGGTACAATGATAGAAGTTTTTAGTAACTAGCGAGTAAGGTAATTGCAAGTTTAGATTTTAACACTCAAATAAGTATAAAAATGAAAGTAGTACGTAGGTGTGACTCTGAGTCTCGCTTATATATGGTGGACAGATAGAACCATTACCGAGTGATCTGGCATGGATTATGAGATATTCTTGGATGCAACGCTAGATATGAAATTAATGGCAAGCTTTAAAGTAGTTCTGTAATACCCCGTATTAATTAAATGCTCTAATGTATTAACTGACACTGAGGTTTTATCAATTGATACGATAGAGATACTTTTGGACATTAAGTTAGTAGTGTTAACTTAAAGATATTTTTCCTTATATCCTTTCCTTTTGTTTTCTTCTTCATTCTTCACCAAAAAGAGAAAGTTAGAGAGAAGAAGTAGAGAGAAGGAAGAGCAAAGGAGAAAAAAGGAGAAAAGCTTGGATCTTCACCATTTCTTCGCCGAATCAACTCATCTTCGACATCAACGACTCTTAATCGAGGTGGGTTCTAGTTAGAAACTTATAGTTTTGATTATGGATGAGAAATCATAAGTTTTGATTTAGGGTTTTGTATAGAGGAATTCTAGGTTTTGGACAAATTCATCAATGTTCATGAGCAAAGTGATTATAATCCATGAATAGATCACCTATAGTTTGTATCCATGCTTTAATCTGATTTGGGACAGGTTTATATGGTTTTGACCAAGGAAAGTTGTGGCTGAAACAGAACTGAGAACTGAGTTCTCGCGCGCTTCGCGGCGCGAACGGGGCTGCGCGGCGCGAACTATGCAGGTTTTAGGGGTTCTGCTTCTGCCTTCAGCACGCGGCGCGTACTGGGTGTCGCGGCGCGAACAGTTGGAAATCTTTAGAGCTTTGCTTCTGCCATAGGGTTCGCGGCGCGTAGATTAGTTAGCGGCGCGAACAGTGTTAGAAATTATAGTGGTTTGCTTCTGCCATAGGGTTCGCGGCGCGACCTAGTTGTTGCGCGGCGCGAACTGAAGCTTCCTTAACCAATTTTTCTTAACTTAATGGAAATTGTTTCAAGCATAACTTTTGAACCATAACTCTGTTTTAATCACCGTTCGAAGTGATAGGAAGCTAGAAGCGTGTACTTTCTAGTAGTATAGGTTTTGGGAACAAAGGGAGAATTATTTAATCGAGAATCGGGAATTGCTTGAGTACTTGGGTTGGTTTTCGTTCGAATTCTTGAGAACGTTATGCTTTTAGTATGATGCTTGTGTACTCTATAATTGTTACTGAGTTCTATTGCAGGTGGATTAGTATACCTTGTTATAAATGTTTATATCAAGAGGGTTGAATAACTTCATTGTTATGTGAATAAAGCATAAGTGAGGAGAACTAGGAATTGTTAGGTTGTGTAGCTTAACAAAGAAACCTAGGATGAAACATTATATGGACATACGTGTTGGAATCTTATGAGGAAAGGCTAACAGGCCTAGTGGTTTGCGGAAGCGATCACCATTGTTGATGTATTAATCGGAACCGTAGTATTTTCTTTACTCTTTATTTTTCCTTTGAATGCTAACAGGCATTCACCGTGCAGAAAGGCACATAATCTTGGCAGGTTTGATTCCCGCTTTTTGTGTACGAATGGAACCTACGGGTAGAGACTTGTGATGGTGTACGGGCCATGTGAAGTGACGATTCATGGGGAAAGGCTCATGAGTCCGAATCCATTTCGTATGTCAAGATTTTTCCAAAGGATTCATGACTCGTGCCACCTCCTAGACGTAGAAGGGGACGGGAATATGGGGATGCCTTGGTATTGGTTTCCGATTAATAATCTTGTGTTGAGTTGTTGAACTCTAAGTATGATTCCATATAATGTTAGTGTGTGAACTCAAGGTCTAGTTCCTTGTCTTGATTTGAGAGTGATAGGCTAGAACCGTGTAAAGCCGAGAGGATCCATAGGATAGGGAACTCACTGGGATTTTATATCTCACCCCATTATATATTGATTTCAGGTACTACAGGTTCCGCGAAGGGTAAGGAGAAAGAAGTTTGATTTCCTTATTCCTTGTTCTTATTTTGGATATGGCGAAGCTTCCGTTGTGGAGTTCTTTTGAGATCATTGTCTGATCTAGTTCTTAGCTTTTTATTTTGAACATCTTGTATGTATTATGCCATTGTGTAGAACTTTAGTATTTGGGCATTAATATGTATAATGTGTTGTCTAGGAACTTATTGGTATTTCAGTACCAAATACTTGGATTCATGTATACTTATATGATTTGATGCATGTATTTATATATGGGTGTTACAGTTGGTATCAGAGCAGGTCGTATCCTCGACCTAGCCATGAGATATTATAAGTGTTTCTTTCTGTCCAAGATGTGTTGTGTTCCCATGAGTTTTGTTGTGTTATGACTATGGCATTGAGCCTGATCAACTTAATCCCATTTTGATAACCTCCAGGAACATGGCGGACGGACGCAGGACTCGTGGTCGACCCCCCACACGACCCCCACAAGTGAATACACCGGATGGCGGTGCGAATGTTCCATGGCCCCAGTTCATGCAACAGATGCAACAGCAGCAGAATCAGTTCATGCTGCAGATGATGCAACAGATGAATGGCGGTCATAATGCTCCAGTGGTTGTGCCCGAAGCTGTAGGTGGGACTTATAGAGATTTCATTCGCATGAATCCTCCGGAGTTTCATGGTGGATTAGATCCTATAAAGGCGCATGAGTGGGTGGCCAATGTAGAAGGGATCTTTGAGATCGTGCATTGTAGTGAAGAGGACAAGGTAGTGTTTGCTTCTCATTCGCTGAAAGGTCCAGCTATGAGGTGGTGGAAGGGTGCTTCTGCTTTGATGATTACTCAGGGAGTACCTAAGGAATGGGAGAATTTCAAGACCACTTTCATGGAGAAATACTTTCCTAGTTCACTGAGGACTAAGAAGGAATTGGAGTTCCAGCAGTTAAGGCAGGACAATATGTCAGTAGCTACTTATGCTGAAAAGTTTGAAATTTTGGCTGCTTACTCTAGGCAGGCCGCGTATGCTCCTGATGAGGGTTGGAAGGTGGACCAGTTTCTGTTTGGTTTAAGGGCTGGTATCTCACATAGTGTGTCCCAGAGGGAGTTCACTACTTATACAGAGTTGTTGCGACAATGTTATGTGGCCGAGACTAGTTTGAAGAAAGTTCAAGCTGAGGAAGATTTGAAGAAGAAGAATCAATATGAAAGAGGAAGGCCAAGCCAACAATTTCGACCTAGGCCACAAGCTTTCAAAGGAAAGCAAGTGCAAGGTCCTCGGTCTAGTGCACCTCCGGTGTGTCGTAGTTGTGGTAAGAATCACCTTGGAAGATGTGCCTTTGAAGGGGCGAAGTGTTTCCATTGTCATCAAGAAGGGCATATGGCTAGGAATTGTCCTCAGAATAGGAATCAAGTTCAAGGAAGGGGTACTGGTAGAGTTTATACCTTGGATGCTAAGAAGACCAAGGGTGATAACTCTTTGATTGCGGGTACGTGTTTCATTAATGGGCATTCTTGTTTTGTTCTATTTGATTGTGGAGCAACACACTCTTTTGTGTCATTACAATGTATGAAGCGACTTGGGTTGCAAGCTACTCCTTTATTTCCTCCTATGGCGGTTACTACTGCTATGGATGAGATGGTAGAGACACCGTTGGTGTGTGAAAATTGTGTGTTATCTGTGGGTGGTAGGAATTTCCAGATTGATCTTGTTTGCTTACCACTTAAGAAGGTAGACGTTGTATTGGGAATGGATTGGCTTTCTGCTAATTCGGTGTTCATTGGGTGTGAGGAGAAGTTAATCATTATTCCAACTGAAGAAGCTACTCCGAAGGATGTGTTGACTACTATACTAGAAGGTACGGTAGGTATGATTAATTTCTTGTTTGAGAAAGAGAAGTCTGTTCTATTGGTTCTCACTAAGGAGACGGGTGACAAGTTAGAGGTTTCACAAATTGCTGTCGTTAGAGAATTTTCCGATGTTTTTCCCGAGGATGTCACTTCTCTTCCTCCGGAAAGGGAAGTGGAATTCTCTATTGACCTGGTACCGGGAACGGCTCCTATATCCGTTTCTCCGTATCGGATGGCACCACTTGAATTAAGAGAATTGAAGGGGCAATTGGAAGAACTGATGGCTAAACATTTTGTGCGACCTAGTGTCTCACCGTGGGGAGCTCCAGTGTTGTTAGTAAAGAAGAAGGATGGTGGGATGAGACTATGTATTGATTATCGTCGGTTGAATAAGGCCACCATCAAGAACAAATACCCTTTGCCTAGGATAAACGACTTGTTGGATCAATTGAAAGGAGCCTGTGTGTTCTCGAAGATTGATTTGCGGTCAGGTTATCACCAAATCCGTGTGAAGAGCTCAGATGTGCCCAAGACTGCATTTAGAACCCGTTATGGTCATTACGAATTCTTGGTGATGCCTTTCGGTGTTACGAATGCTCCAGCTGTTTTCATGGATTATATGAATCGGTTATTTCAGCCTTACTTAGATCAATTTGTGGTAGTCTTTATCGATGACATTCTTATTTATTCTCGTACTCCACAAGAGCACGAAGAACACCTGAGGATTGTTCTGTCGGTACTGCAAGAGAATCAATTGTTTGCTAAGTTAAGTAAGTGTGAGTTTTGGATGACAGAGGTAAGATTTCTTGGTCATGTTATATCTCAAGGAGGTGTGGCAGTGGACCCGACGAAAATGGAAGCGGTAATTAATTGGGAGAGACCGAGCAATGTCTCAGAAGTCCGAAGTTTCTTGGGCTTAGCCGGCTACTACAGAAGATTTATAAAGGGGTTTTCTCAATTGGCTTTACCAATGACTAGACTTACTCGGAAGGAGTGTCCTTATGATTGGGATTCGGGGTGTGAACAGAGTTTCATGGGCTTGAAGGAAAGATTGACGACTGCTCCTGTTTTGATCGTTCCTGACCCAAATAAGTCCTATGAAGTATTTTGCGATGCTTCCAAGAAAGGATTAGGAGGAGTATTGATGCAGGATGGTCAGGTGGTAGCATACACATCTCGACAGTTAAAGGTTCACGAAGAGAATTACCCAACTCATGATTTAGAATTGGCTGCGGTTGTTTTTACCCTAAAGGTGTGGCGTCATTACTTGTATGGAGTTCATTTTGAAATGTTCAGCGACCACAAGAGTTTAAAGTACCTATTCGACCAGAAGGAGTTGAATATGCGTCAGAGGCGGTGGATGGAATACTTAAAGGATTATGATTTTGACTTGAAGTATCATCCAGGCAAAGCAAATAAAGTGGCGGATGCTTTGAGTCGGAAGGTGTTAAAGAGGGCCGAATTGATGATGTCAGAGTATGCATTATTGGAGAAATTTCGAGATCTCAACCTTCAATTTGTTTGGACCCAAAATGGAGTATTGATGGGAAACTTGAATGTTAATTCTACTTTGAGAAACGACATCCAGCAAGCACAAGCGTCTGATACTAAGTTACAAGAGGTGTTGGTTCAACCAGGTTTTACTCGAGCTACAGATGGGGTGATTATGTTTAATCAGAGGATTTGTGTTCCGGACGATGCGTTATTGAAAAGAAGGATTTTGGATGAAGCTCACAAGGGTGCTTTCACGATACATCCGGGTTCTTCAAAAATGTACCAAGATTTGAAAGGGGATTATTGGTGGTCCGGAATGAAAAGAGATGTCGCAGTGTACGTATCAGAGTGTGCGGTGTGCCAACAGGTAAAGATTGAACATCAAAGGCCGGGTGGATTGTTACAACCACTAGAGATTCCAATATGGAAGTGGGATAGTATTTCAATGGATTTTGCGGTTAGTTTACCTCGTACTCAAGGTGGATATGATTCTATTTGGGTGATTGTAGATCGGTTGACGAAATCTGCACATTTCTTAGCCGTGAAGACTACTTACAAGGCAAGTCATCTTGCACGGTTGTTTATCGCAGAGATTGTGAAGTTGCACGGTGTACCCTCTAGTATTGTGTCGGATAGAGATCCAAAGTTTACTTCAAGGTTTTGGAGAGCTTTTCAGCAAGCGATGGGATCTAAATTATGTTTGAGCACGTCGAACCACCCTCAGACAGATGGTCAGACGGAACGGACGATACAAACCTTGGAGGATATGTTAAGAGCGTGTGTGCTTGAAAGTAGAGGAAATTGGAAGGAGCTTTTACCATTGATTGAATTTGCTTACAATAACAGTTATCATGCGAGTATCGGTATGGCACCTTATGAGGCATTATATGGGAGAAAATGTAGAACACCGTTGTGTTGGTCAGAAATTGGTGATGATAGAATTTTGGGACCCGAAATTATTCAAGAGACCACGGACAAGATTAGAATGATTCGTGAGAAGGTTAAACAAGCACAGGATCGTCAGAAGAGTTATGCGGATAACCGCAGGAGGCCTTTGGAGTTTATGGAAGGTGACAATGTATTTTTGAAAGTTACTCCGAGGTTGAGATTGAAAGGACCGTTTAAGTCAAGAAAGTTAAGTCCGAGATACGTGGGGCCATATGAGATTCTAGAGAGGATTGGTGAAGTAGCTTACCGTTTAGCCTTACCACCTTCTCTATCGGAAATGCATGATGTTTTCCACGTGTCTCAACTGAGGAAGTTTATTCCCGATCCTCTCCAGCCGGTGTTACCAGATGCAATTGAGATAGAATCAGATTTGACTTTTGAACCCTTACCGAGCCGTATCGTAGGAAGAGAGACTAAAGTGTTACGCAACAAGGAGATTCCTCTTGTCAAGGTTCAGTGGGATGTGACGCATCCGGGCGATGCTACATGGGAACTTGAATCGGAAATGCGGGTTGCTTACCCTCACCTTTTCAGGTAATTCTTAAATTCGAGGACGAATTTCTATTTAAGTGGGGGAGGATGTAATACCCCGTATTAATTAAATGCTCTAATGTATTAACTGACACTGAGGTTTTATCAATTGATACGATAGAGATACTTTTGGACATTAAGTTAGTAGTGTTAACTTAAAGATATTTTTCCTTATATCCTTTCCTTTTGTTTTCTTCTTCATTCTTCACCAAAAAGAGAAAGTTAGAGAGAAGAAGTAGAGAGAAGGAAGAGCAAAGGAGAAAAAAGGAGAAAAGCTTGGATCTTCACCATTTCTTCGCCGAATCAACTCATCTTCGACATCAACGACTCTTAATCGAGGTGGGTTCTAGTTAGAAACTTATAGTTTTGATTATGGATGAGAAATCATAAGTTTTGATTTAGGGTTTTGTATAGAGGAATTCTAGGTTTTGGACAAATTCATCAATGTTCATGAGCAAAGTGATTATAATCCATGAATAGATCACCTATAGTTTGTATCCATGCTTTAATCTGATTTGGGACAGGTTTATATGGTTTTGACCAAGGAAAGTTGTGGCTGAAACAGAACTGAGAACTGAGTTCTCGCGCGCTTCGCGGCGCGAACGGGGCTGCGCGGCGCGAACTATGCAGGTTTTAGGGGTTCTGCTTCTGCCTTCAGCACGCGGCGCGTACTGGGTGTCGCGGCGCGAACAGTTGGAAATCTTTAGAGCTTTGCTTCTGCCATAGGGTTCGCGGCGCGTAGATTAGTTAGCGGCGCGAACAGTGTTAGAAATTATAGTGGTTTGCTTCTGCCATAGGGTTCGCGGCGCGACCTAGTTGTTGCGCGGCGCGAACTGAAGCTTCCTTAACCAATTTTTCTTAACTTAATGGAAATTGTTTCAAGCATAACTTTTGAACCATAACTCTGTTTTAATCACCGTTCGAAGTGATAGGAAGCTAGAAGCGTGTACTTTCTAGTAGTATAGGTTTTGGGAACAAAGGGAGAATTATTTAATCGAGAATCGGGAATTGCTTGAGTACTTGGGTTGGTTTTCGTTCGAATTCTTGAGAACGTTATGCTTTTAGTATGATGCTTGTGTACTCTATAATTGTTACTGAGTTCTATTGCAGGTGGATTAGTATACCTTGTTATAAATGTTTATATCAAGAGGGTTGAATAACTTCATTGTTATGTGAATAAAGCATAAGTGAGGAGAACTAGGAATTGTTAGGTTGTGTAGCTTAACAAAGAAACCTAGGATGAAACATTATATGGACATACGTGTTGGAATCTTATGAGGAAAGGCTAACAGGCCTAGTGGTTTGCGGAAGCGATCACCATTGTTGATGTATTAATCGGAACCGTAGTATTTTCTTTACTCTTTATTTTTCCTTTGAATGCTAACAGGCATTCACCGTGCATAAAGGCACATAATCTTGGCAGGTTTGATTCCCGCTTTTTGTGTACGAATGGAACCTACGGGTAGAGACTTGTGATGGTGTACGGGCCATGTGAAGTGACGGGGGAAAGGCTCATGAGTCCGAATCCATTTCGTATGTCAAGATTTTTCCAAAGGATTCATGACTCGTGCCACCTCCTAGACGTAGAAGGGGACGGGAATATGGGGATGCCTTGGTATTGGTTTCCGATTAATAATCTTGTGTTGAGTTGTTGAACTCTAAGTATGATTCCATATAATGTTAGTGTGTGAACTCAAGGTCTAGTTCCTTGTCTTGATTTGAGAGTGATAGGCTAGAACCGTGTAAAGCCGAGAGGATCCATAGGATAGGGAACTCACTGGGATTTTATATCTCACCCCATTATATATTGATTTCAGGTACTACAGGTTCCGCGAAGGGTAAGGAGAAAGAAGTTTGATTTCCTTATTCCTTGTTCTTATTTTGGATATGGCGAAGCTTCCGTTGTGGAGTTCTTTTGAGATCATTGTCTGATCTAGTTCTTAGCTTTTTATTTTGAACATCTTGTATGTATTATGCCATTGTGTAGAACTTTAGTATTTGGGCATTAATATGTATAATGTGTTGTCTAGGAACTTATTGGTATTTCAGTACCAAATACTTGGATTCATGTATACTTATATGATTTGATGCATGTATTTATATATGGGTGTTACAATATATAGTCTTGAATTCCCTCTTCCATTACTAAACTAAACAATATAAAACTTCTATTGAGTTGATTTGGTTTGCGGTTTTCTATTGACTTGGTTTGGTTTTGAACACCCATAATCTAGGTGATCATATACCAATCTTTTTAGTGATTTTCTTTTCCTTCGAGTTAAACTTTTCAAAAACAAGTTTTGTAAAATTATTTTTCAATTTTAAAATTTGAAAATAATAAATTTGTTTGAATATGTTATTTATAAAATTCACTTATCTTTTATTTATGTATTTTGAAAATCAAAATAGTTTTAGATGAATTTGGTTTTTATTTCTGAAAAATAGGAAAAGAAAAAATTAAGAAAAATGATACTCCCTCTGGCTTGAATTATAAGTAAATATTTTCTTTTTAGGTTCATTGAGTACTGAATGTATCTGGTCTACATAAAAGACCAGATACATTCATTATTCAATGAATTTAAAAAGAGAATATTTGCTCATGATAATTTCTATAGGGAGTAATCTTTTTTGTTTAGCCAACCAGTTCCGATCCACATAGTGAACCGACTAACCTGATTTCGTTGTTCAGAGAAATGACTCATTGGCCATGTCTTGTTTCCATGTAAAAAGAATATACAAGAATCATCTTGTTTTATGAATGTAATTATACCAGATCAACGACTTGATGGTAGGTTCTAAGCTGTAGACTTTTTGGTACAATGATAGAAGTTTTTAGTAACTAGCGAGTAAGGTAATTGCAAGTTTAGATTTTAACACTCAAATAAGTATAAAAATGAAAGTAGTACGTAGGTGTGACTCTGAGTCTCGCTTATATATGGTGGACAGATAGAACCATTACCGAGTGATCTGGCATGGATTATGAGATATTCTTGGATGCAACGCTAGATATGAAATTAATGGCAAGCTTTAAAGTAGTTCTCTATAGTGGAGGTATATATGTTCTTCAACCATTGGAATAATTTATTAGTATTAGGCCACATAGTTGGGCCTTTCAACCAACCCATGATAATTGCCCACATGTTCCTACTATTAGTAATGTAGTGAAAAATGTTGGGGCTAAAATTTATGAGACTGGTCCAAGCATAAGTTCTATTGAGGATATAGAACAATTCAGAGGATGACTCTGAGAAGAGGATGAGCCTTCGTCGTGGTACTAAGTAGGAGTATGTGGTAATTAATGGGAATACATGTACTTAATGCTCATGTGTCATTGTAGTGTTCCTTTGTGTATGGCCACATGTGCCCTCACGTTCCTAGGGTAGGAGAAGAATTCACGTAGGGCACTTGAGTATTGTTATAAGATTGAGGCCATATCCTGACTGTTGGTTATGGTTTTTTAATTTCCTTGGCATTCGACCATTGTTCTTGGCGCTCTTTATGCTGCCTATAGATGTGGAAGATGATGTTGGTTTCTTCTTTTCAACTTCTTTTGCTTTTGAAATCTATATATATTCTCTTCCAGGTTTGCGACTCAAGCGGTTGTAGTTGTAATTTTCTTGGCTTCTCTTTTTTTTTTCTTCGTCACATTATTCTTCGCTCTCCAAAACCTACACACATATTTAAGGTACTTATTTCTTACCATTTTCTTTGAATAGTTTGCATTATCTTTCTAAGTTATGGAAACCTAAAAAGCCTAAACATTTCCTTAATCAACTTAGGCTGTGATGTCCAAATTAGTTATGCATCATATGGGACCAAAGTAGAGGTAATAAATGAAACACCCTAAAACCCCGGCTTATTATTATAAAATAAAGCATGCCAAGTGTCATACCCCAAAATTTTTCCATCATATTTATTCATATTTCATTCCATCTGACTTTCAAACGCTCAAAGATACTCAAGAAGGAAGCATATAGTCTCTCTCCTAAACAACAACCTCTAAAGCTAGGGTTTCGTTTCTTTCCAAGAAAAATCAACTGCTGATACCTCAGGTGGACTTCATGGTCTCTCATATGCCTCATAGTATCCTCAGGCCAAGTTTCAAGCCCTGGTTCAAAAAGATTACTCAGTCAATTGCTCAAACGATCAATAATCGACTGGTTGACCTAAAAGTCAAACTATGGACAAACTATAGTCAAAACTTCTGATTTTTGGTCAACATCCTCATTATGGAGTATCATTCATCATTTGATCAAGGATTGGTCATGATTCATCAAGAAAAACTCCAGAATCATCAAGAACCTGAGTTTCTAAATTAGGGTTTTTAAGGAAAAAGTCAACTGAACTTTTACGGGCCATAACTCCCACATGGAACATCAGAAATTTTCCATCCAAAGCTCAATTTGAAGGAAATTGAATTCTCTACAATTTTGTCTCTCACATGCCAAGGCCAAAAATGCTTCATTTGAGAGATATGAGCCAAAACATTACAGGTCCTTCTAAAGGATCGCAAAAAAGTCAATTTTTCTCAAAGACCATAACATGAACATGGTAGACTCAATTGAGATGAAACAAAAAGGGTTGATTAGAGGACTCTTCAAGATTTCCAAAAAGTCCAAGAACATGGAAAAATGTTAAAGTATGAAGAGATGGCAAGATGCATAAGTTCACCTATTTTCAAGGGCATGTATGAAGAGAAAAGGTTCAAAACTCCAAAAATTTCCAAATGGGCCTATATTATTTCCATCCAATCTTTATCTTAGGCCCATGCACGCCCAAAAACAAGAGACTTTTTATTTTTTATTGTTTTATTAATTATTTTATGGTTTTTATCATTTTAAATCATAAATTAATTATATAAAATGATAAAAACACAAAAGATTTTATTTTGGTTTATTTTTAGGAATCCAATATTCAGTTTAAATCATGGCCAAAGTGATTGGAGAAGATTGATAAAAAATAGAAAGATTTATACACAAATTTCAATCAAATTTGCTCATATTTCCAAATCACCAATCACATGATTTCTTTCCCAAGTAATTAACCTAATTTCTTCTCCTATAAATAGCTAACACATTCAGCCTCCAAGGGGACGAAAACCCTAGCCTTTAGAGTACCTCCAAAAGTTCCAAAAATCTCAAGAAAGTTGAATTTTCGTTTTGATATTTGGAGTTACTTTCACGTCCAACCAATCATCCCAGGTTGCTCACCAGGTGCCCAAGTGCAGGTAAGAACCCTAGACTCACTCCCATGCCACGAATGCATGCATATACCATCATTCATATTTCTCTTATTTTAGTTTGCTTTCGTTTTACATGTACCATGGCCTTTTAACGTGTTTCGATGTTTTCTCTAAGTTTATGGTGAATAACATAAGGGATTTGAACCCTAAAACTGAAGCTCAAACACATGTGGTGTGATTTCACACTTTTTGCTTTCGAAACTCATGTGTGCAGGCTGAATCCGTCCAAACAAGGGGCTCCCTCGTAATCGCAAGAGGTTAATCAAGGGATCTGGATGTTTTACTCGGTTAATTAACGTGGATCTTCCTAAAAATTCTGTAGTTCTTCATTGGAGAAGATGATACACGTGGAGCTATATGGTTGGCCGGTCAACCAAAGTAATATCTCTCCCATTAACGCCACGCGTGGAGCCACGTTAATGGTTGGTCAAACTTGGCAGGCCCTCTCTCCATCTCTGATTGGATCTCACGCAACATAGGGGACCCACCTCTTGACTTTGCTTTTGAATTCCCATTATCCTTTATATATATATATATATATATATATATATATATATATATATATATATATATATATATATATATATATATATATCATATTAAAGCCATATTATTGTTGAGTGATACGCACAGCACAACTGGCAAGGCTTTACATTGGCATACTACAAAACCCAGGTTCGAACCTTGTTGAAGAGAATAATTTTTACACTTGTTGACTTCGTCGATTCAGTGCTATACACCTACGCAAGACTACTGCGCATCCACTTCCAGCCACCGTCAGATCATTATGGCCCCTGACCCAACGCATGTTAGCTGCATGCGCACCAAAGACCTTCAGGACCTGCACCACACTAAATCAGAGCTAAGTGTTTCAATTTTTTTATTTTATTTTATTTATTTATTTTGTTTTTATTGTTTTCTTTAATTTAATTTCTTTTTTTCTTTTTTTTTTCTTTTTCTTTTCATATAAAAGAACCTTCAACTAATTCTTTTTAAAAATCTAACCCTTCCTTTTCTTTCATAAAAATAATTTTAATTTATTAATTAGGGTTAGTAATTTAATTTAGGTTAATGTTTTTAAATTGATTTTAGATTCATAATTAGTTTTTTTATCAAATTAATTAGGTTAAATAATTAGGCTAATCAAATACTTTTTATGCCTTAAACCCTGATTTCATCATGATCACTAATCACTGCTATTGGTAGGTGTTATCCATTAACACATTTTTAGCCATATAAACATTTTGGGTCACAATAAGTTTTCTTTTTAGGGTTTGTAGATCAATTAAGGTTTATAGATCATTCGTACACTAAAAAGTTCTTTTTCTTTTGTGTAAATTTTCAGGGTTACCCAAATGTCCTCCGATTACGCGCCATGCCAAATTAAAAAAGCTAAGTTTTCTAACTTTTATTTATTTATTCATTTTAATTATATGTTTCCTCTTTTATTTATTTATTTATTCTTTCTTGCTTCTTTATTATTTTCAAAAGGAAAACTTATTTTATTTGAACCTATTTGTTTATAAAATTATATTTTCGCAACCTTTTAATTTATTTAATCGAAGTTTCGATTTTTTTATATAAATATTAACATTATTTATAATAATCCTTTTAGGGTTTACTCAACCCCATTTATCTGCCTTTTAGTGAAAAAATAGGGTTTATACCCATAGCTAACGAACCTTAAATGCACTAACGCTTCTCTTCTTCATGTCAAAAATTTTAGGGTTAATCGAAAATCTTCCGACTACGCGCCAGGGCATTCAAAAGATGATCAATGTCAATCGAAAGTTTGAGGAAGATCAAGTCCGAAGACGTGCAATTTAAATTTATGTTTTATTTTAATTCCCCATCCCCGCAGGTGTTTATTGTAATAGCGTAGGAATTTATCATCTGCCTTTTAATTTCTGCAATATTAACTACGTGGTTAGTAATCTGAGGGAGTGCAAGCCTTTAACAAAATTAGGATAACTAATTACAAGATAAATAATCGAACTTAATCACGTACTGTTGCACCCACACACCTTTAAGGTAATTCCTCTTGTTGCCTGTTGCCTGTTGCCTATTAATTGTTGTCTTACGAATTATGCCTAAATAGTCAAAGTCCCTCGATTCCGAGGATACCTAAAGCAATGTTGCCTTCAAAGTTATTGAAACTCCCTCGATGTTGCCTCAGTAAATGGTTTGTCCCTATTGCTAAGGTATCCTCGCATGATGCCTAAAAAGATTAATGACTATTCTATCCTTCCCTTAGACTACCTCCCCTCTTTATGGCATGGGACAATCTTATGGCGAACGATTACTCTCGATGACCCGCACATCCAATTGAAAGGCTTCCTGCCCACTTATGGCATGGATAGATCCTTTCGCCTGAAAAGCCAAAAGAACGAATTTTCAAACTTAGGGTAGTTGCTACTAATTGCTTGCTCTAATTCAAATTACTTTTTACACCTCTTTTTCAAATCAAATTCAAAAAGACTACGCTTATTTACAAGCTAAAGTTCTTCTTCGAAAATCTTTCCAAACAACTCAAACATTTCAAACAAAGTGAGCTAAGCAATTAAGAGTCCGTGGATAACCATGGATACAAAGGGTGCCTTACACCTTCCCTTTGTATAACTTACCCCCCGAACTCAATCTCTTTTCAAAAGGTATTTTTCTATTCTTTTATCCTTTCTATTAAATTGGATAAAATAAAAGTCGGTGGCGACTCTTGCTATCTGCACATTTGTATATAAAAGTCAGTTCACCGTATTACAGAACTAGCGACTCTGCTGGGGATGCTTTCGAATGAAAGAGGGGTTACCTTAGGGCTAGGATCACTTTAAATTTGTTTGTCTTGTTTGATTTATCTCTAAAGGCTGTTTTGTGTATCCTGCTGTGTGAAATATCCTACACCCGGATCTAGTGTACCTTAGGTATGTGGCATGAGACCAGGGAGGTTGTACGACATGTATCGTTATGGTTGAACTGGTGGCCACCTTTAGTGCGAGACTTTGGTTTGTCCTGATGGCCCTTGAATATGATCGAGGAGACATTTGGCTACCGCGTGGTGTCATAAGCACTAATTCGCCCTTAGAACCCTAGTTGAACTTGACTTTGGCCTATAGGAAGTAGCGAGATAGCTGGCTTTGGATTCCTGACTGAAGCCGGTTGATACTCGATGCTACACTCATTGAGATTGGACTCTATGGATGCTTTTGGCTGGCCGATCGAGTGCCACGTTGAGACAATGCCCGCGAGAAAGATCAGGGATATGAGCCCCATAGAACCCGGTTATTATTCTAGGACAGGTCGAACCAACTTAACTTCAGTGGGGAGGGTACTTACCTACAAACTTCACGCAGGCCTTTAAACCTAAGGACACTTGTGTGACTTGTCTGTGCTTGCTACTAACCCTTTGGTTTTCTTGCAGGTTTATTTGTGGGACTCACTCGTCCTTACTATCTTACGCTTTTCCTGATGCATTGCATAACATCATGACATCATGACATCATAAGCATAACATGATTTAACTAACCCTTTCAAGGATCTTAGGAATTTAGGGCGCACAACTTAAGGTGCTCTTATCAAAGATTGAATTCCTATCAAGGGGCAAGAGGATATACTTTCCTCTCGACACATACCTTCCAATTCAGAGACGCTGTATGTAACACCCCTTTCTATACCCCAAAATATTTAACAAATAATCAGAGAATAACATGCATATAATTCAAAAGGGCGTCACATTGATACCTTGAGAAGAACTAAAAACCAAAAAAAAACTGACAGCATTTATCTATACAGCACAATACTCCTGGTCATTTTTAATAACACTCAATATCAAATCACAATCTAACCTGAATATGCATTCACAGCGGAAATATATGATACTCATGTGATTTATAATGATTCATGTCCCATACCATGATCATACATCGACTAGTAGTCTCAATCCAACATAAAACATAATTAAAGGTTTGGCTTGTAAGCCTCTCAAAAGACATGTAATCGATAAATAAGTTCACCAGTCATAGCATAATACATACACAAACATAACATGAGTTCAATACACCTAGTCTACCCAGTGTTACATGACCAGAGCATCGACTCACTACCTAGTCTCCAATAACCAAGGAAGAACCTCCGGCTAGGCACACGCAGCTACTAAACTCCAGAACCTGCATGTCGCCAAACGAGGGCAACATTAAAACAGAAGGGTGAGAATACGAACCATTATGAAGAAAGTATAACAGAATGTAATGGTTAAATCAACCCTTCAAGCAATTAGTCATACTATGTGAAACAAAATAGATCATAGTAATCAACACATATTTCACATGTTATCGCATATACAACAAGCACAGATAATATAATATTCAATTCTACTATTATATTCTCAAGAAAGTACACAATCATAGTTATCACATATTCTCACACTTTGTCAAGTATGGATTCAAACTCCACCCGTCTCAACTATCAAACTCATACACATTTTACAACTACATCAACTTCACACACTCAATTATCGCATAATTTTAATGTGACTCAATGCAAGATATGTGACGCTATGCATGTGGTACCGAATTGTGAACCCAAAGTTTCACCGCTTTCCGATTCAATATCTAGAATCCAAGCCACGCTTCCGATCCGGACAAGACCAAAGTCCACCAAACGTAAACATATAGTTTACCGCTTCCGATTCACTTTAGAATCTAAGCCTCGCTTATGTTTCAAAGCAAACCACCTTTGTTTCAAGGCATCCATGATATGAATGTATGTACAATGTTAATCAAACATATGCAATTAAGATCATCTCTACCATCTTAATATTTAGCATATCACAATAATTCAACCCTATGAATTATCCACGATTATTGTACACAACATTTTCATCACATAAGCATTATTCACATATAATAGCCAACACACAATTTCAATGCACCATCTCAATTGACACTAATAATTAATACTATCACATGCTATCTCACAATTTGTCAATTTCATATGGTTTACTCACTTTCATACTAAGCCAACAAAACATTAGTATTTTATCAACTAGTTATTTCTAAATTTCAAATTTTAGAATCATAATAGAAATACAATCTAATTTTGCTATTTTTATTAGAAACATATTATATTAATTTTTTTATAGAAATCAATTCCATTCAAGCATCCCTATTTTTCTAATTAATCTAAATATATGTTTATATCATCATATATTTCCTATCATTAAAGTGTGGATGGTTTGCATTCTTATTGACTAAGATGCTAACAGTAGCATCCCTTTACTAAATGTAAGGTGTTCTCACGTTTTCATGGATTCATAACTGACACAGTAGCATTTCCCTTTAATTAAGTGACCTGTGATCATTGTTTTTTTCTACCTATTAGTCAAATAGTAGCAGCCAGGGAAATGGAAGAGGTCCACTAAGGAAACAGAGCATAGAAGAAAATACTAGTTCATTTATCAATTGATTTTTTTACAGTAAACAGCACCACAATCGGTGCTCACTTTCTTCTAATTGGCCACTAGCTAGATCGAATGCTGCATGTTCGTAGAATGATTTATTGGTTCATGTTTCTAGGCAGCACAGTAGCGAAAAGTACAATATACATGGGGAAAAACGAAACAACATTTGTTGTGGCTATTAATGTCCACTTGGATTCAAGAGATAGCATAGCATGTTCATTTACTCATCAGCCAAGTTAATAAAAAAAGATAATACAATTATAAACTAGGTGGATATGAGTCCACGTTTTCTCATATCAAGAGGAAGGTCACATTTTTAATTATTTCACAGCAATAAACATATTCATTTATTACCTACTTGCTGCAAGTCAATTTACAGCAACAACATATGCATTTAGCTACAAGGTAACCCAGTTACTATTTGACCAATAAATAGGAAAGAAAACGTCAACAGTCAACCGAGTGAAGGAACAAAATGAGTGGAACACAGCACCTTCCAATATAATTTTTTGTTTCCAAAATTCCAGTATGCCAACAGAGATTAAACACATATTTTATGAGATTCACCATGAACAAATATAACTACATTAATCTACCAATTACCCCATTATACTAACCCACAATGATTTGGGATTCTCCCCTTACCTCTTGTTTTCTCCTCCAAAACCCTAGCTTCCTCTTCTTGTTCCTCTCCTCCACTTCTATTCTTGAAAAACCAGAAAAATGAAATGAATCTCCTCTACCCTATTTCCCTTCTTACTATCTTTATTTATTATTCTGGGCTTTAAAATAATAACACCCCCCAATTGCTTATTACTCTAATAAATAGGCCCAATTAATCTAACTCTCTAATAACTTAATTAATTCTATTAAACACAAATACACTCAAGTTTAATTAATTAAATAAATCATTAAATCTCATAACTATTAAATAATTAATTTAACACTGTAATACGGTGAACTGACTTTTATATCGAAATGTCGCGGTTAAGCAAGAGTCGCCACCGACTTTTATTTTATCCAATAAGAAAGGCTAAAAGAACAGAAAAAGACCTTTTAAAGATTTTGAGTTCGGGGGGTAAGTTATACGAAGGGAAGGTGTAAGGCACCCTTTGTATCCATGGTTATCCATGGGCTCTTAATTGCTTAGCTCACTTTCGTATTGTTTGAAATGTTTGAAAAGGAGGTGTGAAAAGTACAAACTTTGAAGAAGAACTTTAGCTTGTAAATAAGCGTAGTCTTTTGAAAAGTATTTGAAAATTAGTGGAAAAAGAGTTTGAATTTGATTTTGAAGAATAGAGCAAGCAATTAGTAGCAACTACCCTAAGTTTAAAAAATTTGTTCTTTTAGTCTTTCAGGTGAAAGGATCTATCCATGCCATGAGAGGGCAGGAAGTCTTTCAATTGGATTTGGAGGGTCATCGAGAAATCGTTCGCCATAAGACTGTCCCTTGCCATAAAGAGGGCAGGTAGTCTAAGGGAAGGACATAATAGTCAATTAAGGCATCATGCGAGGATACCTTAGCAATGGGGACACATCATCATTTTGCCGAGGCAATATCGAGGGACCATATTGATGATGATAATGAAACGAGGGCAACATTTGTTTTGCTTTAGGTATCCTCGGAATCGAGGGACTTTGACTATTTAGTACAATTAGAGGCAACAATTAAGGCAACAGTATAAGGCAACAGTATAAGGCAACAGTATAAGGCAACAGGCAACGAGAAGGGTTACCCTAAAGGTGTGTGGGTGCAACAATCACGTGGTTCAATTCAGTTATTTATCTTATAATTAGGTGATTCTAGATTCAATTTATGGTTTTCACTCCCTAAATTACTAACCACAGCAGAAAAATAAAGGCAAAATTAAAGCCCTACGCTATTACAATAAACACCTACGGGATAAGGGAAATTAAAAGCAAAAATAAGAGGGATGAATAATTAATTTTAAAATCTTTATCTTGAGCCTTGATCTCCCTCGAACCTTCGATTGACTCTGACTCTGATTATCTGAGAATTAAACAGAAAATAAATAGAGGTGAGTGTATTGACTATTCGAGGCAAACCCTATTTTGGGCAAAAAAGGCAAAAAATAAAAGTAAAGTAATATTTAAATAAGAAAAGAATTAAAAAAAACTTAGCTTTTGATTGGTGGGGCGCGTAGGCGGAGAATTTCTGATTAACCTTGAAAAGAATGAAGAAGAGAAATGTTAGTGCATTCACTGATTTAAACCCTAAAAGGCTTGCAAACCCTAAAGGGTTGTTTAAGAAAACTTATTGTGACCTACAAGGTTTGTAAAGCTAAAAGATGCATTAGTGGATAGCACCTACCAAAATAGGGTTGATTAGTGATCATGATGAAGAATAATTGACCAAAAATCAGGGTTTAAAACGTCAAAATAATTAATTTAATAATAATAAACAAAATTAATTATAAATCTAACCTTATTTAAAATTATTAATTTTTAAAAAAAAAGAAAAGAAAGGAAGTTGAAATTTAAAAGAAGTAATTAAAATATATGTTTTATTAAAAGCAACAAAGTAGAAAACTAAACAAAAAGCAAAACAAATAAATAATAAAAAAATTGAGGCACTTAGCTCTGATCCTGTGTGGATGAGCCTTGAGGGTGTATGGTGCACACGCAGCTCGCTGGGCGTTAGATCTGTGTCTTTGAAGATCAGTGGTTGATGCTTGAGGGTATACGGTATGTCTGATAACGCGTATGCACTAGATCCTCCTGCAGGTTTATTCAAAGAAAACATTTCAAAAATATTGCAAGAGGAAGGGATTGAACCCATGCCCTTGAGTATCAAGCACTTAGAACTAATGATCTTACCGCCAGGCCATAATCCGTTCGCTGATAACGTAGCAATCAACATGGTTAATATATAATATTAATTATTTTCAAAAAAATAAAAATAAAATAGATTAACTCAGATACGCGCCCAGTTCATCATCTTCATTATGGATGGCCAAAATTCCAAACACGGCTGCAACGCTTCTATAGGTGCTTGCCCAAAAAAAAACCTGCAAACAGTCATCGATAACACCAACCAATAGTCCGAATCGAACCTAAATTATCTCACGAACCCATTGGATCTACTAATTTGACCTGAATTCGTCCTTAATCAAAATCCCCTTTTGTGAGGAACATGAACCCTAGTCATGGCATACACTTTAATCTATGCTTAAAACGCGATTAGATTATCCAGAAAGCATTTAAACATGGTTAGGAACTCAATTATACAATCAAAACATGTTGAAGGTGCGTGCAAATGCGAATTCGATCTTAAAATTGTGGAGTCAAACCGTGAGTTATTCCGAGTACTGTGGGCAATACTGGCGGTTTGGAAATCTTCAGAGAATACTCGTCAATCGTCCTTGAAGCTTGGTCTGGCTTGAATCGTTGCAAAACCTGGACTACAAACTCCCTCTGCAGCCGCATTTTTGCTCTTGGATGGGGTTTTTCTCCAATTTTTCCGCCGTCTGAAGAAGAAGTTTTTGTGTTGTTTATATAGATGGGAATTAGGTTTTTACTTCAATGTGATTGATCCCATTTTAGAATGATTTTGTACAGCCTTATTGATAAAGATATGATTTGGTAAAGATATGATTTGGTGTTATTTTGGTGAAGATTCACACATATGGTATATACACGTAAACATGAAGATGATGATGGATTTGGAATGAATTTATTTTGACTTTTTTTTCTTTTATGAAGAATTAGTGACCAAAATAAAATGTTAAATGTCCTAATAATAACTAATTTGGAAAACAAAAGTTAATAACCAACTAAATATTAAATAAAAGAAACAAAAAGTCAGTAACCTACTAAATATTAAATAAAAGAAATAAAAAGGTAATAACCTACTAAATAATAAATAAAAGAGACAAAAAGGAATTCGAATCCGGGACCTTATACCGGCAAGCTTACCTCCTTACCAATTGTGCAACATCATCTAATTGAAATAAAATGACATTTGCGATTATGTGAGGGCAAATTTTGGGGTACAAGAAACACACTAAAGGTATAAAAATAATATAATAAAATAAATACTATATATAAAAAAAAACGAGTTGTTACAACTCTCCCCAACTTAAAAGATTTTCGGCCTCGAAAATTACCTCAAACAAACAACTTCGGATACGATTCCTTCATCTTATCCTCGAGTTCCCAAGTGATGTTGCCATCGGCGACTCCGCCCCATACCACTTTCACCAAAGCGATTTCCTTACCACGAAGCTTCTTCACTTCACGACCTTCAATTCGCATCGGTGTTGTATCAACCGTCAAGTTATCTCTTACTTGAACATCATCCAACTGAACAACATGCGATGGATCCGCAATATACCTCCTCAATTGAGACACATGGAACACATCATGGAGATTAGAAAGAGACGGTGGAAATGCAATCCGATAAGCTACTTCACCCACTCTTTCCGAAATTTGGTAAGGACCAATAAAATGTGGTGTCAACTTACGCGACTTCAAAGCTCTACCAACTCCCGTTATTGGCGTAACACGAAGAAAAACATGATCATCCTTCTCAAATTCAAGAGCCATCCTCCTTTTATCATGGTAACTCTTTTGACGGCTTTGAGAAGCCCTAATCTTCTCCTGAATCATCTTAATTTTATCCGTAGTCTCTTGAATTAATTTGGGTCCAACCACAGCACTCTCTCCCGACTGATACCAACACAAAGGAGTTCTACATCTCCTACCATAGAGAGCCTCAAAAGGTACCATTCCAATACTCGAATGGAAACTGTTGTTATAAGTAAACTCAATCAAAGGTAAGAAACTATCCCAATTTCCTCCTTGTTCCAAAACACAAGACCTTAAAAGATCTTCAAGTGACTGAATAGTCCTCTCCGTTTGACCATCGGTTTGCGGATGATATGCTGAACTCAAACGCAACTTCGTACCCAATGCACTTTGCAAACCTTCCCAAAATCTCGAAGTGAACCGCGGATCTCTATCCGAAACAATACTCGACGGAATACCATGCAAGCACACAATTCTTTTGATGTATAACTTAGCAAGTCTCTCCATTGAATAATCCATCCTCATCGGAATAAAATGAGCACATTTAGTCAATCTATCTACAACGACCCAAATTGCCTCACAATTACTCGATGTCCTCGGTAAACCTGAAACAAAATCCATCGAGATACTGTCCCACTTCCACTCGGGAATAGATAACGGTTGCATCAAATCAGACGGTTTTTGATGTTCAATCTTTGACTTTTGACAAGTCAAACAAGAATACACAAATTTTGCTATGTCCTTCTTCATACCTTGCCACCAAAACATTTTCCTCAGATCTTGATACATTTTAGTAGCGCCAGGATGAATACTCAAACCACTTCTATGTCCTTCCTCAAGAATCCTCTTTCTCAAGTCTGCAACATCTGGAATACAAACTCGATCACGACACTTCATAATACCATTCTCATCAATTCGAAAGTCACCACCTCTTCCTTGATTAATCAATGTGAATCGATCAACCAAACTTAAATCATCTTTCTGTCCTTCTCGAATCTCATCCAAAATACCACTAGTAAGCTTCAACATACCAAGCTTCACACCACTAGAAGTTTCTTTGCATAGCAAACTCAAGTCTCTGAATTGTTCCAATAATTCAAACTCTCGAACCATCAACATAGACATATGTAATGACTTCCTACTCAATGCATCGGCTACAACATTCGCTTTACCAGGATGATAGTTTAAACCAAAATCATAGTCCTTCAAGAACTCCAACCATCTTCTTTGTCTCATATTCAACTCCTTCTGATCGAACAAGTACTTCAAGCTCTTGTGATCACTAAACACATCAAACCTTGATCCGAACAAATAATGTCTCCAAAGCTTTAACACAAACACCACAGATGCCAACTCCAAATCATGTGTAGGATAATTACTCTCATGAACTTTGAGTTGCCTTGAAGCATAAGCTACAACTTGTCCCTTTTGCATTAAAACACCTCCCAATCCCAACAAAGAAGCATCACAGTATACCACGAAAGGTTCTAATGGATCTGGTAAAATTAAAATGGGAGCAGAAGTCAATCTTCTCTTAAGTTCTTGGAAATTTTCTTCACATTGCGAAGTCCAAATAAAGGCTTGACCCTTCCTAGTCAACTGCGTCAACGGTAACGACAACTTCGAAAACCCTTCAATGAACTTCCTGTAATAACCAGCCAAACCAAGAAAACTTCTAATCTCAGCAACAGACTTAGGTGCCTCCCATTGGGATACAGCCTCAATCTTCGAAGGATCAACAGAAATACCTCCACTTGAAATCACATGCCCAAGAAAGCTTACTTCGCTTAACCAAAATTCACATTTAGATAGCTTAGCAAACAACTTCTTCTCTTTCAACACGGACAAAACAACCCTCAAGTGCTCAGCATGCTCTTCCTCACTCTTAGAGTAAATCAATATGTCATCAATGAATACCACAACAAACTTATCCAGGTAGTCATGAAAGATCCTATTCATATATTCCATGAATACGCCAGGTGCATTAGTCACACCAAACGGCATCACAGAATATTCGTAATGACCATACCTTGTCCGAAAAGCAATTTTCTGAATGTCCTCAGCTCTAACACGAATCTGATGATAACCAAACCTCAAATCAATCTTGCTAAATACACATGCTCCAACCAACTGATCCATCAAGTCATCAATTCTCGGAAGTGGATATCGATTCTTAATTGTCACCTTGTTCAATTGTCTATAATCAACACATAATCTCATCGAACCTTCTTTCTTCTTGACCAATAGAACAGGTGCACCCCACGGAGATACACTAGGACGAATAAACCTCTTCTCAAGCAACTCTTCAAGTTGACTCTTCAATTCTTTCAACTCTGAAGCAGACATCCTGTATGGAGCCATCGATACGGGACTAGTTCCAGGAACTAAATCAATCTAAAACTCAACCTCTCGTTCTGGTGGTAAATCAATTATATCATCAGGAAATACCTCTGCAAATTCACAAACTATAGGCAATTCCTCAATGGTTCTCTTCTCGCGCACATCTAAGGTTGCTAACAACATGAACAATTCAGCCCCACCTTGAACTGATTCGTCGACTTGCTTAGCAGACAAGAATAAATCTTCTGTAATACAATTCTCAGGAAAGATGACCGTCTTATCAAAACAGTTGATATGCACACGATTAAATTCCAACCAATTCATACCCAAAATCACATCAAGTTGTTCTAAAGGAAGACAAACTAAATCGATCCTAAAACTTCTACCAAAGATACTCAATGGACAATTCAGACATACATAAGAAGTAGAAACAGAACCCATAGCAGGTGTATCAATAACCATACTTCTACGCATGTCAGATAATACAAGATTCAATCTCCTAGCACAATCCAAGGAAATGAAAGAATGTGTCGCACCAGTATCAATAATAGCAATCAAAGGTGTACCATTAATGAAGCACGTACCTTGAATTAGCCTCTCATCAGTATTGGCTCCCACGCCAGATAATGCGAATACTTTTCCTTTTGCTTGCTCCTTCTTTGGCTTGTCACATTTTGTACTAATGTGGCCTTTCTCTCCACAGTTGAAACAAGTCACAATCGAACCACCTCTGCAATTAGTAGCTATGTGACCATACTTGCCACACTTGAAACAAGTAGTAACCTCTTTCTTGCACTCAGCAGCTTTATGACCCTCAGCTCCACATTTGAAACACTTAGGTGAAGTAGAAGATCCTCCCCAACTTGGCTTCTTTCCAAAACCAGCTTGTTTCCTCTTGTCATCATACGGTTTCCCACGATCCTGATTCTTTCCTTTCAAACTCTTGTAGATAGAGGCACTCTCTCTACTATCCTCATCATAAATCCGACTCTTGTTAACCAACTCAGTAAAACGGGTAATCTGTTGGTAACCAATAACCTTCTTGATATCATGTCTCAAGCCATTCACAAACTTCAAACATTTAGATCTCTCAGCATTAGCAGTATTATAGTGGGGACAATACTTGAGAAGCTCCTGAAACTTAGTAGCATAAACAGCAACGGTACCATTTCCTTGCTTCAACTCAAGGAACTCCACCTCTTTCTTCCCACGACAATCTTCAGGAAAATAGTTCTCCAAGAAAACATCACGGAAAAGATCCCAAGTAACCTCAATGCCATCTTCTTCAAACCTCTGAAGAGTGTTGTTCCACCTATCTTCAGCTTCCTTTTCCAGCATATGAGTACCAAACTGCACCCTCTGAGCATCAGTACAGTTCATAACTCTGAAGATCTTCTCAATCGCCTTCAGCCAAGCTTGAGCTTTATCCAGTTCATGTTCACCTTCAAAAACAGGAGGATTGTTCCTCTGGAATCTCCCTAAAGCACGGTACTCATCATCATCCCCATTTCGGTTACCAGCATTCACTTGAGGAATCTGACCAATGGAGCTAGCCAACATCCTCAACGCCTCAGCAATAGCATCATCATTCCTGCCTGCAACCATCGTCCTAGACAACCAAACAACCAGACATACAGTATCGATCGTGTCAGATACACAAATCAAATACAACAAGATAAGAAAACATTAACTACTATTGACCAACTGGTCGACCATGCTCTGATACCACTAATGTAACACCCCTTTCTATACCCCAAAATATTTATCAAATAATCAGAGAATAACATGCATATAATTCAAAAGGGCGTCACATTGATACCTTGAGAAGAACTAAAAACCAAAAAAAAACTGACAGCATTTATCTATACAGCACAATACTCCTGGTCATTTTTAATAACACTCAATATCAAATCACAATCTAACCTGAATATGCATTCACAGCGGAAATATATGATACTCATGTGATTTATAATGATTCATGTCCCATACCATGATCATACATCGACTAGTAGTCTCAATCCAACATAAAACATAATTAAAGGTTTGGCTTGTAAGCCTCTCAAAAGACATGTAATCAATAAATAAATTCACCAGTCATAGCATAATACATACACAAACATAACATGAGTTCAATACACCCAGTCTACCCAGTGTTACATGACCAGAGCATCGACTCACTACCTAGTCTCCAATAACCAAGGAAGAACCTCCGGCTAGGCACACGCAGCTACTAAACTCCAGAACCTGCATGTCGCCAAACGAGGGCAACATTAAAACAGAAGGGTGAGAATACGAACCATTATGAAGAAAGTATAACAGAATGTAATGGTTAAATCAACCCTTCAAGCAATTAGTCATACTATGTGAAACAAAATAGATCATAGTAATCAACACATATTTCACATGTTATCGCATATACAACAAGCACAGATAATATAATATTCAATTCTACTATTATATTCTCAAGAAAGTACACAATCATAGTTATCACATATTCTCACACTTTGTCAAGTATGGATTCAAACTCCACCCGTCTCAACTATCAAACTCATACACATTTTACAACTACATCAACTTCACACACTCAATTATCGCATAATTTTAATGTGACTCAATGCAAGATATGTGACGCTATGCATGTGGTACCGAATTGTGAACCCAAAGTTTCACCGCTTTCCGATTCAATATCTAGAATCCAAGCCACGCTTCCGATCCGGACAAGACCAAAGTCCACCAAACGTAAACATATAGTTTACCGCTTCCGATTCACTTTAGAATCTAAGCCTCGCTTATGTTTCAAAGCAAACCACCTTTGTTTCAAGGCATCCATGATATGAATGTATGTACAATGTTAATCAAACATATGCAATTAAGATCATCTCTACCATCTTAATATTTAGCATATCACAATAATTCAACCCTATGAATTATCCACAATTATTGTACACAACATTCTCATCACATAAGCATTATTCACATATAATAGCCAACACACAATTTCAATGCACCATCTCAATTGACACTAATAATTAATACTATCACATGCTATCTCACAATTTGTCAATTTCATATGGTTTACTCACTTTCATATTAAGCCAACAAAACATTAGTATTTTATCAACTAGTTATTTCTAAATTTCAAATTTTAGAATCATAATAGAAATACAATCTAATTTTGCTATTTTTATTCGAAACATATTATATTAATTTTTTTATAGAAATCAATTCCATTCAAGCATCCCTGTTTTTCTAATTAATCTAAATATATATTTATATCATCATATATTTCATATCATTAAAGTGTGGATGGTTTGCATTCTTATTGACTAAGATGCTAACAGTAGCATCCCTTTACTAAATGTAAGGTGTTCTCACGTTTTCATGGATTCATAACTGACACAGTAGCATTTCCCTTTAATTAAGTGACCTGTGATCATTGTTTTTTTCTACCTATTAGTCAAATAGTAGCAGCCAGGGAAATGGAAGAGGTCCACTAAGGAAACAGAGCATAGAAGAAAATACTAGTTCATTTATCAATTGATTTTTTTACAGTAAACAGCACCACAATCGGTGCTCACTTTCTTCTAATTGGCCACTAGCTAGATCGAATGCTGCATGTTCGTAGAATGATTTATTGGTTCATGTTTCTAGGCAGCACAGTAGCGAAAAGTACAATATACATGGGGAAAAACGAAACAACATTTGTTGTGGCTATTAATGTCCACTTGGATTCAAGAGATAGCATAGCATGTTCATTTACTCATCAGCCAAGTTAATAAAAAAAGATAATACAATTATAAACTAGGTGGATATGAGTCCACGTTTTCTCATATCAAGAGGAAGGTCACATTTTTAATTATTTCACAGCAATAAACATATTCATTTATTACCTACTTGCTGCAAGTCAATTTACAGCAACAACATATGCATTTAGCTACAAGGTAACCCAGTTACTATTTGACCAATAAATAGGAAAGAAAACGTCAACAGTCAACCGAGTGAAGGAACAAAATGAGTGGAACACAGCACCTTCCAATATAATTTTTAGTTTCCAAAATTCCAGTATGCCAACAGAGATTAAACACATATTTTATGAGATTCACCATGAACAAATATAACTACGTTAATCTACCAATTACCCCATTATACTAACCCACAATGATTTGGGATTCTCCCCCTTACCTCTTGTTTTCTCCTCCAAAACCCTAGCTTCCTCTTCTTGTTCCTCTCCTCCACTTCTATTCTTGAAAAACCAGAAAAATGAAATGAATCTCCTCTACCCTATTTCCCTTCTTACTATCTTTATTTATTATTCTGGGCTTTAAAATAATAACACCCCCCAATTGCTTATTACTCTAATAAATAGGCCCAATTAATCTAACTCTCTAATAACTTAATTAATTCTATTAAACACAAATGCACTCAAGTTTAATTAATTAAATAAATCATTAAATCTCATAACTATTAAATAATTAATTTAACACACTAAAGGTATAAAAATAATATAATAAAATAAATACTATATATAAAAAAAAACGGGTTGTTACACTGTACCTATCAAGGGGCAAGAGGATTTATTTTCTTCTAGCCATGTACCTTCAAATTCAGAAGTATCCCGAATCAGAGGCTATGACCCACTGGATATGGTGAGCTTGATTCCCATAGAAGAACATCCAAAAATCAGAGTTCTTCAAACAAAGATGCGACTAAATCATTTTCCAATATGGCTAACTAAATTCCCAAAGATCCTTGAAAACATTGCATTTGCATTCATAACATCGCATCACAGGTTTCCACCACAGGTTTCTCACCTCCTCGCTGTTTATTTCAGCATCATGAATCTCGAGCAATCAGTCAAAGACCTTCAAGCTCAGAATGCCCAGTTTCAAGATCTGATCCTGAACTTGTCCAAGGGGCAATATGAACTGAAGGCACTCCTTACCAAGAAGAAGAAGGGTAAGAAGACTCAGGTGAAAAAGCTTAGACCGATCCTGCAACTCAGGGATGCTGAAGCCTCCGAAGAAAGTGATGAGGATGAGCAAGATGATGATGCTAGTATCAAAACTGATGCAAAAAGTAACCATGATTCTGCCAAACTTTCCGAAGAAGAAGAGGACTATTACCATGAGGACGAACATCCCGATGACAAATACAAGATTTTAGAAGAGCGACTGAGAAGCGTGGAAATTCAGAAGGTACTTGGGCTGGATTTTGAAGGGCTTGGACTCGTTCCTGGGGTCGTTATTCCTCCAAAATTCAAAACTCCCGCATTTTCTAAGTATGATGGAGTCTCCTGTCCTAAACTACACTTGAGGTCTTATGTAAGGAAGATTCAATCTCATACTGCTGATAAGAAGCTCTAGATCCACTTTTTCCAAGAGAGCTTATCTGGAACTCAACTCGAATGGTACTATCAACTGGAGAGTACCCACATCCGCACCTGGGAAGATTTGTTTGTTGCTTTCTATAAGCAATATCAATATAATTCTGACCTCGCACCGACTCGCATGCAACTGCAAAGCATGTCTATGGGACCCAAGGAAAGTTTCAAGGAGTACGCTCAAAAGTGGAGAGACCTGGCAGGCAGAGTTCAACCCCCCTTTACTGACCGAGAGTTAACTGATATGTTCATGAGTACATTAACTGGTCCTTTCTACAGTCACTTACTGGGAAGTTCATCATCTGGATTCACTGAGCTTATACTGACTGGGGAACGTGTTGAAAGCGGTATTCGAATCGGTAAGATTCAAGTGGATACATATTCTAATACCTCAAAGAAACCGCACAATGAGAGGAGTGAATCTAATACTGTGGGGGTGGTCCTAGCCTCTAATCAAGTGCTGACACGACAAAGGGGCAACCAACGTAATCAAGGCGCATCTAAAAGACAATTTACAAAGATCAACATTGTTAGAACAAGATTTGTTCTGATCAATATTCTTAGTTTTGATGATAACAAGGATATGAATTTTGTGTGAGATAATGTGGTACTCTAATACATTGCAATTTCCCTTTCAGGAAATATATATAGAGTATGCACAAATCAGCGCTCAGAAGCTTTGTCTCAGAAGGTTCAGCATGCAACATTAGAACATGGTCTGGCAAGACATCAGAAGATGGTCGAGGCAGAATCAGAACATGGGTCTATGGAAGCATCAGAAGAACTTAAGATCAGAAGCAGAAGCACTGAAGTTCTCATGGTATCACGCTCAGAAGCACTTCAAGGCCAGAAGACAAGAAGATGCTATGCACCAAGCTGTTTGACTCTGATGATATTCAAATATAATATTCAAACATCAGATCAGAAGAAAGTACAAGTGGCAGGCTACGCTGACTGACAAAAGGAACGTCGGAAGCTATTAAAGGCAACGTCAGTAGACAAAGCGTGAACAAGGCTCGAGGTAGTTGACAAAAGCGTGAAACATTAAATGCAATGCTGTACGGAATACACAAAGCATTAAATGCATCCAACGGTCATCTTCTCAAACGCCTATAAGTATGAAGTTCTGATGAGAAGCAAGGTTACCAATTCTGAACGACTCTGAAACAATTCTGAAAGACTTGCTGAAACGCTGTCCAATTCAAAGCTCAGAAACTTCATCTTCATCAAAGCTCACTACATTGCTGTTGTAATATATTAGTGAGATTAAGCTTAAACGTTAAGAGAAATATCACAGTTGTGATTATAGATTTTTAGAAGCATTTGTAATACTCTTAATTGATTACATTAAGTTGTAAGGAACTAGAGTGATCGTGTTGATCAGGAAACTCTAGAAAGTCTTAGAGGGTATCTAAGCAGTTGTTCCTGGAGTGATCAAGTTGTGATCAGAATACTCTGGAAGACTTAGTTGCGGACTAAGTGGAAAACCATTGTAATCCGTGCGATTAGTGGATTAAATCCTCAGGTGAGGTAAATCACTCTGTGGGGGTGGACTGGAGTAGTTTAGTTAACAACGAACCAGGATAAAAATAACTGTGCAATTTATTTTTATCGTTCAAGTTTTTAAGACTACACTTATTCAAACCCCCCCTTTCTAAGTGTTTTTCTATCCTTCAATTGGAATCAGAGTGCCGGTTCTAAGGTGCAAGCACTTAACCGTGTTTAGAAAAGATTCAGGAAGACAAAAACGCTTCAGTAAAAGATGGTTGGTGATGAACACACATCTACATCTGGCTCTGCTGAGCAATACAATGGAAATGGTAACAATGGTTATACTAGCCCACCAGTATTTGATGGTGAAAACTTTGAATACTGGAAAGATAAACTGGAAAGATAAATTGGAAAGTTACTTTCTTGGTCTGGATGCTGATCTATGGGATTTTCTGATGGATGGTTACAAACATCCAGTAAATGCTAGTGGCGTAAAGCTTACAAGGCAAGAAATGGATGATGATCAAAAGAAGCTTTTCAAGAATCATCATAAATGTAGGACTGTTTTGCTGAATGCTATCTCTCATGCTGAGTATGAGAAGATATCTAACAGGGAAACTGCCTATGATATATATGAGTCATTGAAAATGACCCATGAGGGAAATGCTCAAGTCAAAGAGACTAAAGCTCTTGCTCTAATCCAGAAATATGAAGCCTTCAAGATGGAGGATGATGAAGACATTGAAAAGATGTGTTCAAGATTTCAAACTCTGAATGCTGGATTGAGAGTTCTGGATAAAGGCTACACCAAGGCTGATCATGTAAAGAAGATTATCAGAAGCTTACCCAGAAGATGGGGTCCAATGGTGACTGCATTCAAGATTGCGAAGAATCTGAATGAAGTTTCTTTGGAAGAGCTTATCAGTGCCTTGAGAAGTCATGAAATAGAGCTGGATGCAAATGAGCCTCAAAAGAAAGGTAAGTCTATTGCATTAAAATCTAATATTAAAAAATGCACTAACGCTTTTCAGGCTAGAGAAGAAGATCCTGAAGAATCAGAATCTGAAGAAGAAGATGAACTGTCCATGATCTCCAGAAGGGTAAACCAACTCTGGAAGAGCAAGCAAAGGAAGTTCAGAGGCTTCAAAAGTTCAAAGAGATTTGAACGTGGAGAATCTTCTGATGACAGAAGATCTGACAAGAAGAAGGCTGTCTGCTATGAGTGCAATGAGCCCGGACATTACAAGAATGGGTGTCCAAAACTTCAGAAGGAAAATCCCAAGAAGAAGTTTCATAAGAAGAAAAGTCTTATGGCAACCTGGGATGAGTCAGAAGATGAATCAGACTCGGAAGATGAGCAGGCTAACTGTGCGCTGATGGCGACAGAAGATGATGGATCAGAATCTACATCAGAATCAGATTCTGAAGAGGTATTTTCTGAACTATCTAGAAAAGAGTTAGTTTCCAGTCTAACAGAACTTCTGGAACTCAAAGCTCACCTTAGTATCAAATACAAAAAGCTGAAGAAGCAATTTGAATTTGAAACTAAGAAGCTGGAATTGGAAAATTCTGAACTGAAGGAAAAAGTTTTAAATCTATCCAAAAATAGTGGATCTCCTTCTGAAACAGAAAAAGCCATTCCTAGCATGAATCATATTCTGAAAGAATATGACTTGAGCTTCAGAAATTTTTTATCTAGAAGTATTGGCAGAAGTCAGCTAGCTTCTATGATATATGCTGTGTCTGGAAACAATAGAGTTGGCATTGGTTATGAGGGTGAAATCCCATACAAGCTTGAATATGTGGATGATATGAAAATATCATACAAGCCTCTGTATAACCAATTTAAATTTGGCCACTCTCATGATATTAGGCTCACTTCACATGCACAGAAGTTTAACACTGTTCACACCAAGAAACATGTGACACGACCTAAGAAATATCATGAATCTCCTATTAAAAATTATCATACTGTTCCTCCTGTTAAATATTTTGCTAAACCCAAGTTCAATCAGAACTTGAGGAAAACTAACAAAAAAGGACCCAAGAAATTATGGGTACCTAAGGAGAAGATAATTTCTATTGTAGATATCCTTGGCGGAAAAGAGGACAAACAACAAAATGTCATGGTACCTGGACTCTGGGTGCTCGCGACACATGACGGGAAGAAGGTCTACATTCCAAGACCTAGTGCTTAAACCAGGTGGAGAAGTCAAGTTTGGAGGAGATCAGAAGGGCAAAATCATTGGCTCTGGAACTATAAAGTTTGGTAACTCTCCTTCCATAACTAATGTACTTCTTGTAGAAGGATTAACGCATAACTTATTGTCCATAAGTCAATTAAGTGACAATGGTTATGACATAATCTTTAATCAAAAGTCTTGCAAGGCTGTAAGTCAGAAGGATGGCTCAATCCTATTTACAGGCAAGAGAAAGAACAATGTTTATAAGACAGATCTTCAGGATCTTAAGAATCAGAAGGTGACTTGTCTTATGTCTGTTTCTGAAGAGCAATGGGTCTGGCACAGAAGATTAGGTCATGCTAGTTTGAGAAAGATTTCTCAGATTAACAAACTAAATCTGGTCAGAGGACTCCCAAATCTGAAATACAAATCAGATGCTCTTTGTGAAGCATGTCAGAAGGGCAAGTTCTCCAAACCTGCATTCAAGTCTAAGAATGTTGTTTCTTCCTCAAGGTCGTTAGAACTCTTACACATTGATCTGTTTGGCCCAGTCAAAACAGCATTTGTCAGAGGGACGAAATATGGATTAGTCATCGTTGATGATTATAGCCGCTGGACATGGGTAAAGTTCTTGAAACACAAGGATGAGTCTCATTCAGTGTTCTTTGAATTCTGCACTCAGATTCAATCTGAGAAAGAGTGTAAAATCATAAAGGTCAGAAGTGATCATGGTGGCGAATTTGAGAACAGATTCTTTGAGGAGTTCTTCAAAGAAAATGGTATTGCCCATGATTTCTCTTGTCCTAGAACTCCACAACAAAATGGAGTTGTAGAGCGAAAGAATAGGACTCTACAAGAAATGGCCAGAACCATGATCAATGAAACCAATATGGCTAAGCATTTCTGGGCAGAAGTAATTAACACTGCATGCTATATTCAGAATAGAATCTCTATCAGACCAATTCTAAATAAGACTCCTTATGAATTGTGGAAGAACAGAAAGCCCAACATTTCATATTTCCATCCTTTTGGATGTATATGTTTTATTCTGAATACTAAAGATCATCTTGGTAAGTTTGATTCTAAAGCACAAAAGTGTTTCCTTCTTGGATATTCTGAACGCTCAAAAGGCTACAGAGTATACAATACTGAAACATTGGTTGTAGAAGAATCAATCAATATCAGGTTTGATGATAAGCTTGGTCTTGAAAAACCAAAGCAGTTTGAGAATTTTGCAGATTTTGATATTGATATATCAGAAGTTGAGGAATCAAGAAGCAAAGCTGCAGAAGCTGGCAGTCTCAGAAGCAATGGATCAGAAGATCAAGTTGCTGCACCTTTAGAGAATCTAAGAATTTCTGAAGAACCAACAATCAGAAGACCACCTAGACTTGCCTCAACTCATTCAGAAGATGTGATCCTTGGAAAGAAAGATGATCCCATCAGAACAAGGGCATTCCTTAAGAACAATGCAGAATGTCAATTAGGTCTTGTTTCTTTGATCGAGCCAACTTCTGTTGATCAAGCTCTAGAAGATCCAGACTGGATAATTTCCATGCAAGAAGAACTAAATCAGTTTACAAGGAATGATGTATGGGACTTGGTTCCTAGACCAAAAGGATTTAACATCATTGGCACCAAGTGGGTGTTCAGAAACAAGCTAAGCGAGAAGGGAGAAGTGGTAAGAAACAAAGCCAGACTGGTTGCTCAAGGTTATAGTCAGCAAGAAGGGATTGACTACACAGAAACCTTTGCACCAGTGGCCAGGTTAGAATCTATTCGTCTATTAATTTCTTTTGCCACTCAACACAACATCATTCTTTATCAGATGGATGTTAAGAGTGCCTTCTTAAATGGTTATATAGATGAAGAACTTTATGTCCATCAACCTCCTGGTTTTGAAGACTCTAAGTCTCCAAATCATGTTTTTAAATTAAAGAAATCATTATACGGATTGAAGCAAGCTCCGAGAGCTTGGTATGAACGTTTAAGTTCCTTCCTTCTGGAAAATGGTTTCACTAGAGGAAAAGTGGACACTACTCTCTTTTGTAAAACATTTAAAAAGGATATTTTAATTTGTCAAATATATGTTGATGATATTATCTTTGGAACATCTAATGCTACACTTGGAAAGGAGTTTGCTGAGTCTATGCAGGCTGAATTTGAAATGAGCATGATGGGAGAACTCAAGTATTTTCTTGGGATTCAAATCAACCAAACTTCTGATGGAACCTATGTTCACCAAACGAAGTATGTGAAAGAACTTCTGAAGAAGTTTAATCTTTCCGAAAGCAAAGAAGCCAAAACTCCTATGCATCCAACTTGTGTATTGGGTAAGGATGAGGTAAGTAAGAAGGTAGATCAGAAGTTGTACAGAGGTATGATTGGATCTCTTCTATATCTAACTGCTTCTAGACATGACATTCTCTTTAGTGTTTGCTTGTGTGCTAGATTCCAATCAGATTCGAAAGAATCTCATTTAACTGCTGTTAAGAGAATTCAGAGGTATCTGAAAGGTACTACTAATGTTGGTTTAGTTTACAGAAGATCCAAAGATTACAACTTAGTAGGATTCTGTGATGCTGACTATGCTGGAGATAGAATTGAAAGGAAAAGTACTTCTGGAAGTTGTCAATTTCTTGGAAGTCATCTGATCTCATGGTACAGCAAGAAGCAAGCTACTATTGCCCTCTCAACCACAGAAGCAGAATATGTTGCTATTGTTGGTTGTAGCATACAAATGCTCTGGATGAGAAGTCAGTTGGAAGATTATCAGATATATGAGAGTAACATTCCTATTTTCTGTGATAATACTTCTGCTATATGTTTATCTAAGAATCCTATTTTACATTCAAAAGCTAAACATATTGAGATTAAACATCATTTCATAAGGGACTATGTTCAGAAGGGTGTTATATCTTTAAGCTTTGTGGACACAGACCATCAATGGGCTGATATCTTTACAAAACCCCTTGCTGAAGATAGGTTTAAGTTCATTCTGAAGAATATCAGTATGGATTTATGTCCAGAATGAGAAGATGAGAAGATCTTATATATGAGTATCTTCTGAAATGAAATTGGATTTTTTTTTATAAGAAGTTCTGATTGAAAGCAATTAGAAATGGTGATTCTGTTATTACTAACGTTTCATTGTCTAAGATGATTCAGAATCTCTTTAATAGCAAAACAGCTGTAACTGGCTATCCAGATGGTAAACACGTGCTCACTATTTCTAGACAAGCGTGCGTGCAATTGAGGGGACGTCTACTTAGGTAACTGTGCTAATCTCTTCCTTTGTCATTATTATCTCTCCTCTGTCACGTAACATTAAATGCTATCCATCATTTCAGTTTAATTTTTTTTTGTTTTATATTCCTCAAACGTTTTTTTTCCCTCCTATATATTTCCTCTCTCTTGCATTCAGTTTCTTTTTATCTCTCTCTCTCTCCCATTCTCTGCATTTCGCATAAACCCTAGTTTACACATCTTTAACCTAGCATTCATCATGAACCCGGTGGACTCTGATGACTTGGGTGCTTATGGTTTCAAACCAAAAACTAAGACGAAGGCTCAAGTGTTGTCGATCCTTTTGAACAAGACGGTTGGAAGAACTGGTTGGATCCAGGTTGAGAAACACATCTCAGGGGTTGCCGACATAGATTTCAAGATGGATCTCTCAAGATTCCAAGAAGTCTCAAGTCAGATCTCCTCTTTGATGATGTTATCAACATTAACCCAAAGGAAGAAGACTTTCTTGAGATATTGGATGAAGTTAAGACTCATGTCCTTGACTTCTATGTTAAGAGAAAGTCCCATTTGAGACGTTAGCTCTCTTCCTGTGAACTGTCCCTCACTTCCTCTTTGGTCTCTTGGATCTCTCCTACAGTGGAGGTTCTAGTCTGGATAGGCATGAAGAGTTTTCAAGCTTTCATGGCTGAACAAACTGAGAAGACTGCAGGGATTCATGATATGTTAGCTAAGATCTTGTCTAAGCTAGGGTTGTAGTCTTTAAGTCCTTGTAGTTTTCGTTGTTTGATTGCATCTGTTTTCCTGCATTCCTCTTTTGTAATCCTTCTTGATGAAATCAATGAAAAGTTATTTATGTTTCTTATGTTTCTTTCCTTTTGTCTCTTGCTTTACATCTGAATCTTTTATGCTTTTTGATGTTATGATAAAAAGGGGGAGAAAATATATGATAAATGATCTGATTAATATTATCAGTTACCGAGTAAAAAGGCTCCACATTTACTAACAGAACTTGCAAAGTTCTATGTTTTTAAGTTGTGTTGTTGCATGAACTAAAGATCAACATAAGAAGTAACAAAATGAATCAAGCTCTTGGATTCTTGAAGCAAGCTGAGTGCTAGGAAGCTTCAGAATCAGAAGCAAGAAGGAAGAATGATCAGAAATAGCTCTTGGATTCTTGAAGCAAGCTGAGTGCTAGGAAGCTTCAGAATCAGAAGCAAGAAGCAAGAATGATCAGAAATTCTGATAATAGAATATGATCCAAATCATTGTCTATTTGCTCTGATACATTGTCTATTGGATCTGATATATTCTATATGGCCTATATGGCTCTGATACATATTTTGTGTTCTGATACACATTTTATGTTCTAACTCTTTCATGTTGACTTTTGTCGTTTAGTGTTGTTCTGTAACATTTCAGGATGTAGAGATGCTCTGATGATGCTCTGGTACATTCAACAATGTTTTGATACAATCTAGCATGAAGTGATGTAAGAAGAAATTCAAAGCTCTGAAGCTATCCGAGGGAAGCAGAAATCAGAAGCTGTGAATGTTCTAAAGATCCAGAAAACTCAAGTTCTGAAGCTGTCCTAAATGGAAGCAGGAATCAGAAGCTGTGAATGTTCTGAAGATCAAAGAAATTCAAGTTCTGAAGCTGTCCTAAATGGAAGCAGAAATCAAAAGCTGTGAATGTTCTGAAGGTTAAAGAAATTCAAGTTCTGAAGCTGTCCTAAATGGAAGCAGGAATCAGAAGCTGTGAGTGTTCTAGGGATCTAAAGAAATTCAAGTTCTGAAGTTGTCCAATGGAAGCAGAAGTCAGAAGCTATGAATTATCAAAAGACAGAAGCTTATGTGATCGTCTCTACCGAAATAATCAGGGAAGTCTTTTATTATTAAACTTCTTCGAGTATTTATTTCAGGGGGAGATTATTCATCTCAGGGGGAGATTGTTAATCTCAGGGGGAGACATATTCACATGCTTATGCTATAGCTGTGTAATTTGTCTTTAGCCGTCTGCTCTTTCTGATCGCAAATTCATATCATTTATATATGTTTTTGTCATCATCAAAAAGGGGTAGATTGTTAGAACAAGATTTGTTCTGATCAATATTCTTAGTTTTGATGATAACAAGGATATGAATTTTGTGTGAGATAATGTGGTACTCTAATACATTGCAATTTCCCTTTTAGGAAATATATATAGAGTATGCACAAATCAGCGCTCAGAAGCTTTGTCTCAGAAGGTTCAGCATGCAACATCAGAACATGGTCTGGCAAGACATCAGAAGATGGTCGAGGCAGAATCAGAACATGGGTCTATGGAAGCATCAGAAGAACTTAAGATCAGAAGCAGAAGCACTGAAGTTCTCATGGTATCACGCTCAGAAGCACTTCAAGGCCAGAAGACAAGAAGATGCTATGCACCAAGCTGTTTGACTCTGATGATATTCAAATATAATATTCAAACATCAGATCAGAAGAAAGTACAAGTGGCAGGCTACGCTGACTGACAAAAGGAACGTTGGAAGCTATTAAAGGCAACGTTAGTAGACACAGCGTGAACAAGGCTCGAGGTAGTTGACAAAAGCGTGAAACATTAAATGCAATGTTGTACGGAACATGCAAAGCATTAAATGCATCCAACGGTCATCTTCTCAAACGCCTATAAGTATGAAGTTCTGATGAGAAGCAAGGTTACCAATTCTGAACGACTCTGAAACAATTCTGAAAGACTTGCTGAAATGCTGTCCAATTCAAAGCTCAGAAACTTCATCTTCATCAAAGCTCACTACATTGGTGTTGTAATATATTAGTGAGATTAAGCTTAAACGTTAAGAGAAATATCACAGTTGTGATTATAGCTTTTCAGAAGCATTTGTAATACTCTTAATTGATTACATTAAGTTGTAAGGAACTAGAGTGATCGTGTTGATCAGGAAACTCTAGAAAGTCTTAGAGGGTATCTAAGCAGTTGTTCCTAGAGTGATCAAGTTGTGATCAGAATACTCCGGAAGACTTAGTTGCGGACTAAGTGGAAAACCATTGTAATCCGTGCGATTAGTGGATTAAATCCTCAGGTGAGGTAAATCACTCCGTGGGGGTGGACTGGAGTAGTTTAGTTAACAACGAACCAGGATAAAAATAACTGTGCAATTTATTTTTATCGTTCAAGTTTTTAAGACTACACTTATTCAAACCCCCCCTTTCTAAGTGTTTTTCTATCCTTCAAACATAACTTTGGCTGAAGCGTTACAACAGTTGCTGAAAGAAGGGATGATTACTTTAAGGGATCCTCCTCTGAAGCCCAATACCTTATCTCATCAATACAATCCTAATGCAAGATGCACTTATTATTCTGACAGCATTGGGCATGACACTAATGATTGTTGGCCGCTGAAGAACAAAATCCAGGATATGATCGACACTGGAGAAATTGAGTTCGACTCTTCTGCAACCATGCCTAATCACAACAAGAGTGCTAATACTATGGATGGCTAGAAGGGTGGACTTTAAGATCATTAGTTTTATTTTCAGTTGCAATTTCTTTTTCTGTTTGTTTAAACATTCGACTTATGATAGACATCATTTGTTTTAATAATCATCATCAGTGCATTGCATATGTTTGTCTTGAATAATTTATTTCGCTATCACTCTTTTTAAATTATGTCTTTACTTTGCATATGTTTTGTGATACTCGACTCCTGTTAAAAGTTGTATGCCTTTTGAGGGAGGATGACGAAAATGATACCGCAACCTCATACAGTATGCTTTTGAACGGACTATGTTGATGATGTACAGGCATTGTTTCAATTCCTAAATAGTGGAGATATAAGGATGTTAATCCCTCGTCAACCCTGTTTGAGCCGAAGAAGTAGAAGTTTCTTTCTCACACAAATTAAACCCTTAATCATAACCTGGGGAAGGGTAGTTACTCAGTTAACTCAATTGTACTAGCTATTGTTTATACAAATAATGATGGGTTCCCGCAACCATTAAATCAGGCAGTCAATGTCCACCAAAAAAAAAAGATGTTAAGTCAAAACCTATGAAGGAGACTTATCAAAAATCAAAAACATCCCGCTGACTATAATCTCAAAATAAACAGTTCAGGCAAAAGTTAGGGATAACAAAGTAAAAAGGGAGGTTGCTAAAAATCCTCGACAAAAGAAAACATTTCAAAAGAGGTCACTACAAATCTTCGACAGAAAGAAAGTATTACCAGGAAAGATGGATGTCTGTCCAAATAAAAATTCTGGTGCTCTAACCATCATCAAATTTCAAAATTACGACTTCAAATTCTGCTAGAACTTAAATGCAAAGTTAACTGGGCATAGGATCGAAGAACATCACGAAGATGGGGATGGGAACAAATAAACTTTGAGCCTTTATCCTTTGTTTCTTAAACCGTGAACCAAGCCACGTTACAACCCTTGAAAGTCCTAATTGAAGCATGGTTGGTTCGAAAGCATACTGCCACCAAAAGGGTATCCTGACTCCTTAAGGTTTACCACAAATGCCGAGTTGATATCACGTTTTTACAAACATCACATTGTTACAAACACCATGTTTTTATAAATATCATGATTTTACATCTCCAGTTTTAATGTATTTCAAAAAACTCAAGACAGACGTATGCATTGCATCTTATGAATTCATTATTAAACATATTCTGCTACATAATTTCAAATGTTAGCAACAAAAAGAATTTGCACAGCGTATAACTAATGACTCAAAGTTCTCCTGACAAGCCTTTTACATTCCAAAACTTCATCAAATAACTTATCAACTCTAACAAGCAAGCATTCTCTATCAGATATGGTCTAATGTATGACCCGTTCCGGTATTCTCAGTCAGATATGGTCTAATGCATGACTCGTTCTGGCATTATCCTTCAGATATGGTTTAATGAACAACTCGTTCTAACATTCTCTATCAGATATGGTCTAATGTATGACCCGTTCTGGTATTCTCAGTCAGATATGGTCTAATGTATGACTCGTCCTGGCATCATCTTTCAGATATGGTTTAATGAATAACTCGTTTTGACATCCTTCTTCAGATATGGTCTAATGTATGACTCGTTCTGGTATTCTCCTTCAGATATTGTTTAATGAATAACTCGTTCTGATGTCCTACTTCCCGATATGGTCTAATGTACGACTAGTTCTGGTATCCTTCCTCAGATATGGTCTAATGTATGACTCGTTCTGACACCCTCCAACAGATATGATCTAATATTCTCCTTCAGATATGGTTTAGTGCATGACTCGTTCTGACGTCCTCTATCATATATGGTCTAATATATGACCCGTTATGGTATTCTATTTACAATATCTAATTCTATCATCACGAACGGTGTAGACACGATCATCACTCCAGGATCTAATTCAGTTACTACGAACGGTGCTGACACGATCAACCTTCCAAGATATAGCTCTATCATCGCAAACGAGGTAGACACAATCAACTATCAAAGTCTAAATTCTGTTACTACAAACAAAAATGACACGATTAACATTCAACAACTACCTCTCAACACTTCAAATTCAGATGTAATCTAACGTACGATCCATTCTGACTTTCAAAAACTTATCGAGACAGATGGCATCTTTAAGCCCATCACAATCAAATCCCAAGAATCCGGATGGCATCTTTAATCCCATCTCCGGCAATACTCTGCTTGGATGGCATCTATAATCTCATCTCCAAAAAGTCCCCGCATCATAAAGGGCAAATTTCTAGGTATTCTAATGTTCAATCCTCTTCTACCTTCAGATTCCGACAGGCACACAAGCCAATCTACATCCTCAGGTATAAGAAGATTGAACAGGGGCAGCTGTCATACCCCAAAATTTGCCCATCATATTTATTCATATTTCATTCCATCTGACTTTCAAATGCTCAAAGATACTCAAGAAGGAAGCATATAGTCTCTCTCCTAAACAACAGCCTCAAAAGCTAGGGTTTCGTTTCTTTCCAAGAAAAATCAACTTCTGATACCTCAGGTGGACTTCATGGTCTCTCATATGCCTCATAGTATCCTCAGGACAAGTTTCAAGCGCTGGTTCAAAAAGATTACTCAGTCAATTGCTCAAACGATCAATAATCGACTGGTTGACCTAAAAGTCAAACTATGGACAAACTATAGTCAAAACTTCTGATTTTTGGTCAACATCCTCATTATGGAGTATCATTCATAATTTGATCAAGGATTGGTCATGATTCATCAACAAAAACTCCAGAATCATTAAGAACCTGAGTTTCTAAATTAGGGTTTTTAAGGAAAAAGTCAACTGAACTTTTACCAGCCATAACTCCCACATGGAACATCAGAAATTTCCCATCCAAAGCTCAATTTGAAGGAAATTGAATTCTCTACAATTTTGTCTCTCACATGCCAAGGCCAAAAATGCTTCATTCGAGAGATATGAGCCAAAACATTACAGGTCCTTCTAAAGGATCGCAAAAAAGTCATTTTTTCTCAAAGACCATAACATGAACATGGTAGACTCAATTGAGATGAAACAAAAAGGGTTGATTAGAGGACTCTTCATGCTTTCCAAAAAGTCCAAGACCATGGAAAAATGTTAAAGTATGAAGAGATGGCAAGATGCATAAGTTCACCTATTTTCAAGGGCATGTATGAAGAGAAAAGGTTCAAAACTCCAAAAATTTCCAAATGGGCCTATATTATTTCCATCCAATCTTTATCTTAGGCCCATGCACGCCTAAAACCAAGAGCCTTTTTATTTTTTATTGTTTTATTAATTATTTTATGGTTTTTATCATTTTAAATCATAAATTAATTATATAAAATGATAAAAACACAAAAGATTTTATTTTGGTTTATTTTTAGGAATCCAATATTCAGTTTAAATCATGGCCAAAGTGATTGGAGAAGATTGATAAAAAATAGAAAGATTTATACACAAATTTCAATCAAATTTGCTCATATTTCCAAATCACCAATCACATGATTTCTTTCCCAAGTAATTAACCTAATTTCTTCTCCTATAAATAGCTAACACATTCAGCCTCCAAGGGGACGAAAACCCTAGCCTTTAGAGTACCTCCAAAAGTTCCAAAAATCTCAAGAAAGTTGAATTTTCGTTTTGATATTTGGAGTTACTTTCACGTCCAACCAATCATCCCAGGTTGCTCACCAGGTGCCCAAGTGTAGGTAAGAACCCTAGACTCACTCCCATGCCATGAATGCATGCATATACCATCACTCATATTTCTCTTATTTTAGTTTGCTATCGTTTTACATGTACCATGGCCTTTTAACGTGTTTCGATGTTTTCTCTAAGTTTATGGTGAATAACAGAAGGGATTTGAACCCTAAAACTGAAGCTCAGACACATGTGGTGTGATTCACCATGTTTAGGGCTTCACACTTTTTGCTTTCAAAACTCATGTGTGTAGGCCGAATCCGTCCAAACAAGGGGCTCCCTCGTAATCGCAAGAGGTTAATCAAGGGATCTGGAAGTTTTACTCGGTTAATTAACGTGGATCTTCCTAAAAATTCTGCAGTTCTTCATTGGAGAAGATGATACGCGTGGAGCTATATGGTTGGCCGGTCAACCAAAGTAATCTCTCTCTCCCATTAACGCCATGCGTGGAGCCACGTTAATGGTTGGTCAAACTTGGCAGGCCCTCTCTCCATCTCTGATTGGATCTCACACAACACAGGGGACCCACCTCTTGACTTTGCTTTTGCATTCCCATTATCCTTTATATTTATATATCATATTAAAGCCATATTATTGTTGAGTGATACGCACAACACAACTGGCAAGGCTTTACATTGGCATACTACAAAACCCAGGTTCGAACCTGGTTGAAGACAATAATTTTTACACCTGCTGACTTCGCCGATTTAGTGCTATACACCTACGCAAGACTACTGCGCATCCACTTCCAGCCACCGTCAGATCATTATGGCCCCTGACCCATGCGCACCAAAGACCTTCAGGACCTGCACCACACTAAATCAGAGCTAAGTGTTTCAATTTTTTTATTTTATTTTATTTATTTATTTTGTTTTTATTGTTTTCTTTAATTTAGTTTCTTCTTTTCTTTTTTTTTTCTTTTTCTTTTCATATAAAAGAACCTTCAACTAATTCTTTTTAAAAATCTAACCCTTCTTTTTCTTTCATAAAAATAATTTTAATTTATTAATTAGGGTTAGTAATTTAATTTAGGTTAATGTTTTTAAATTGATTTTAGATTCATAATTAGTTTTTTTATCAAATTAATTAGGTTAAATAATTAGGCTAATCAAATACTTTTTATGCCTTAAACCCTAATTTCATCATGATCACTAATCACTGCTATTGGTAGGTGTTATCCATTAACACATTTTTAGCCATATAAACATTTTGGGTCACAATAAGTTTTCTTTTTAAGGTTTATAGATCATTCGTACACTAAAAAGTTCTTTTTCTTTTGTGTAAATTTTCAGGGTTACCCAAATGTCCTCCGATTACGCGCCATGCCAAATTAAAAAAGCTAAGTTTTCTAACTTTTATTTATTTATTCATTTTAATTATATGTTTCCTCTTTTATTTATTTATTTATTCTTTCTTGCTTCTTTATTATTTTCAAAAGGAAAACTTATTTTATCTGAACCTATTTGTTTATAAAATTATATTTTCGCAACCTTTTAATTTATTTAATCGAAGTTTCGATTTTTTATATAAATATTAACATTATTTATAATAATCCTTTTAGGGTTTACTCAACCCCATTTATCTGCCTTTTAGTGAAAAAATAGGGTTTATACCCATAGCTAACGAACCTTAAATGCACTAACGCTTCTCTTCTTCATGTCAATTGTTTTAGGGTTAATCGAAAAATCTTCCGACTACGCGCCAGGGCATTCAAAAGATGATCAGTGTCAATCGAAAGTTTGAGGAAGATCAAGGCCGAAGACGTGCAATTTAAATTTATGTTTTATTTTAATTCCCCATCCCCGCAGGTGTTTATTGTAATAGCGTAGGAATTTATCTTCTGCCTTTTAATTTCTGCAATATTAACTGCGTGGTTAGTAATCTTAGGGAGTGCAAGCCTTTAACAAAATTAGGATAACTAATTACAAGATAAATAATCGAACTTAATCACGTACTGTTGCACCCACACACCTTTAGGGTAATTCCTCTTGTTGCCTGTTGCCTATTAATTGTTGCCTTACGAATTATGCCTAAATAGTCAAAGTCCCTCGATTTCGAGGATACCTAAAGCAATGTTGCCTTCAAAGTTATTGAAACTCCCTCGATGTTGCCTCGGTAAATGGTTTGTCCCTATTGCTAAGGTATCCTCGCATGATGCCTAAAAAGATTAATGACTATTCTATCCTTCCCTTAGACTACCTGCCCTTTTTATGGCATGGGACATTCTTATGGCGAACGATTACTCTCGATGACCCGCACATCCAATTGAAAGGCTTCCTGCCCTCTTATGGCATGGATAGATCCTTTCGCCTGAAAAGCCAAAAGAACGAATTTTCAAACTTAGGGTAGTTGCTACTAATTGCTTGCTCTAATTCAAATTACTTTTTACACCTCTTTCTCAAATCAAATTCAAAAAGACTACGCTTATTTACAAGTTAAAGTTCTTCTTCGAAAATCTTTCCAAACAACTCAAACATTTCAAACAAAGTGAGCTAAGCAATTAAGAGCCCATGGATAACCATGGATACAAAGGGTGCCTTACACCTTCCCTTTGTATAACTTACCCCCCGAACTCAATCTCTTTTCAAAAGGTCTTTTTCTGTTCTTTTAGCCTTTCTATTAAATTGGATAAAATAAAAGTCGGTGGCGACTCTTGCTATCTGCACATTTCGATATAAAAGTCAGTTCACTGTATTACACCAAGAATACATACATACATATATACATACATACATACATACATACATACATACATATATATATATATATATATATATATATATATATATATATACACTTAGGATGTAACTTGATATCAAACTCATCTGCTTTGTAACACACAATTAAATAAACAAGACATTCAACACATGTCGTCGCATGCTCACCTTCACTTAGGGTATCATCGCAGCAGAATCATAAAGATAAACATACTTTGCAAACTCATACAAGTCTTATAAAATACACTCTCCGGTCACATTTATAAGCAAATTTGACTTTTTTGGTACATTTGACCATTAATATATGTAGTCCATATATAGACTACATACGGTAATGGTCAAATGTATCAAAAAAAAGTCCAATTTGCTTATAAATATAACTAGAGGGTGTACTTTATTAAACTCAACAAATACGGTAAAAATATTCTGAAAGCAACATAGTAAGCATCAAACATGAGAGCGTAGCATTCATTTATCTAATCAACATAAATAAAATAAAAATAGCATTGTTCGCCCCATCCATTATTATAGATTGGAGCAACGCAATTTTAATAACACAAAAAAAGGAAGAAGAATAACCTTTCGCCATCCTTCAACTCTAAGCAGCTATTCAGTTTCCTACTTATATATACTCCCTAGAGGAGCACATACCACAACAACAAAGGGGTGAGAAATCACATTAATAAAGTATGTGGTACATACTGTAAGATAGAGTATTAATACATACATATTCTACCCACAAAAAATGTATACAACTTATTTATGTAATGCAACTCAACTATATAACTCGATGCATATGCATGTGGTACCAACTCGATATATGGTTCTCTCCTGAGCCGGGTCCCCTCTCTGAACTCATGATCCTCCTCTCTAAGCTCTAATCCCCATCTCTAAGCTTAGGACAAGCCACTAGTCCCCTCTTTGAACTAGCAAACATGCCTCTTGACACAACTCAATAATGTAATGCTTATGGACATCAATGCACGGCAAAATCAATATGGTAAGACCCTGCTCTAGTCTTAACATAATGCATTGAAAACTCAATGTTCATCACAATGCAATAATCAACAACCAGAGTATTCTACCATTCATAGATTATCTTATAAAGTAGATTAATATATGTTTTATCATCAACTTACAACAAGAGAACATCACACAGTGGCTAACATTAGTCGAAGAGTCAACAAAACTCAAGAAATCGACAATTGTAACTTTCGTATAAACAACTCCCATAAAAACAACTAAGGCATCTACAAAAATCAATACATTATCAAATAATTCATGATGAATGCATGCTAAGACTTAGTACTTTGAGTTGGTGTTGCTAAATTGTTATATTTTAGGAGTTGTATGAGACCATGATTAAGGGCAAGGATGATTATAGTAGGTTTGATTATAGCACTCTAGGAAGGAAATGTTATTTTTCTAGGTTGATGATTGTTTGAATTGATTTAGGAAGCATTTGAATTGATTCAAGGAGGATTTTAAAACTATAAATTGAATCATGGCCCCTTTGAATCAATTTAAAAGTGATGGGCTTATATTGTGTGTGTGGAAGTTGATTCATGGAAGCTCATAAATCGATTCATGACCCCCTAATTAACCACGACCCTAATTTTCATGTTTTAAACTCCAACTTAAGTTTATCAATAATGTGTTTGGATGAGAAATTTTAATGAGGGAATTCAATGTTTTGAGGACATTTAAAATTATTTGTACAAAATTTATTGTTTGGATAAAAAATATGAATAATTGTTAAAATAATGGAAATCTATGATGTATTTTGCCTAAGGTAAATTTAATGGTCTAAAAATGACACCTAAATTCAAAGAATTTCAAATTTCTCTCATTCTCCATAGAATTTGACTAGCGCCTCTTTCAATACAATATACTTTCTCCTTCACAATAGTAGTTCCTTTGCCTTTAGAGAGAATATCCCAGAACGACAGTCTAAGAGGCTTAGATGCACTTCCTACATCTGGTGGTTTGACTGGAGGAGGCGGCATAAAAGCGGTGGAAATAAAGAGCTCTATGCAAAAATTTCACCATTATTCAAGTATTAGGACAAAAGATTCTACCTATTTTCTATGACGCACGTGAGTCTTTTTTAGGTTCGAAATTAAAGTGGAGTTTATGAAAATTTATTTCAAGAACATGAAAAAAGATTCAAAGCAAATTTAGAGGAAGTGCAAAGATGGAAGGGGGCTTTAACACAGTGAATCTCTATGGTTGGGATGTAAGGAATAAGAAGTAGTATTTTTTATCTTTGCAACAACTTCATCAACACTTGTAAGTTTATTAATAAAATTTTAATCGTTTTGTTGAACTACTTAATTAGTTACAGAAGCACATAATTTACGTTTCATGAATTAATTTTATAGTTTTTGTTTGGATATGTCGTGTAATGATTTGGTATTTATTCTCTGGTATTTTAGGTTACAATATGCATAGATTGGGAAAATTATTAAAGAAGTAACATATTTATTGAGAATAAAATCTTCAAATTTACCTAAGGATATATTTGGGATGCACTTACAAGTGGAAGAATTAGAAAACCTTATGATATTAGACTCAAATGACATTCGAGTAGTAGGGATTTGTAGAATGGGTGGAATAGGAAAGACAATTCTTGCTCTTGCTTAGTATTCCATAATCTCTAATCAGTTTAATGTTTAGTGCTTTATTGATGATGTAAGTAAAGTTTACGGAGCTCATGTTCCAATTGGAGTATAAAAGCAATTTCTCGTCAAACTCTTAGTGAAGAAAATATTTAAATATGCAATCTTCTTATGGCTTCCAATTTGATTCCAACTAGGCTATATCTAATAAAATCCCTCGTTATTCTTGATAATATTGATGAAGTTGATCAACTGAATAAATTAGACATGAAAAGAGAATGGATAGGCACAAGGAGTATAATAATCATACTTTCTAGAAATGAGCACATCTTGAAAGAGCATGGAGTAGATGAAGTATCCAGAGTTTCGACTCTTGGATTGTAAATGTGTCTTTCTACTTTTTTTGTAGGAAAGCTTTCAAAAGTGATGATATAATGAATGGTTACATATACTTTATATATGAAGTACTAACATATGACAATACCCCTCCATTAGCAATTAAAGTGTTGGGCTCATTTTTGTATGGTCGAGATGTCTCTGAGTGGATAGGTGTATTGTCAAGATTAAGAGAGAATCAAATGACATATATTATAAATATACTCCAAATTAGTTTTGATGGACTAGGGGATTTATAAAAGGGTATATTTTTTTGGTTGCGTTTGATTTGCAAAATTATAAGTACTTGACAGAACAATACAAGACAGTACAGAACGATACAAGATAATTTTTTGTACTATACTGTGTTTGATCATTGAGGCACTGGACAATTTTTTAATATATTTTGTTTGATAAATTTATATATTGAATGCAATAATATAACCTTTTATATAATATTCATTATTGATATATAAAATATGATATTCTAATAGTTTTTGATAATTTGTGTTTGGGACAAAAAATTATCCCATGGTTTGTTAAAGAACAAAAATTCATGTTTTTGTCCAGTCCTCTCACACATGTTTTGTCCATTCATCTTATTAATTTCTGCATCAAATAGGATACAAGAAAATTTGTCTTTTCCAGTCCCTTATTTTTTAGCAAATCAAATGCACTTATTGCTTATTTCTTTAATAGAAACAAAAAGACACGCTTGATGACAATTTTAATTTTTTGGGAATTTCTTCAGAAAATTGGAAAATTGGATTAAGAGTTTTCATTGATAAATCATTCATAATCCGTGAGAAGAAAAAATAATGATGTGTTGTTTGATTGGTTGGCCTTATATAATGGGTTTTAGATACAAATTTTGATATCATATAAACATGTATAATATATGTTTATTAATATTTGGGTTAAATATATAAAAACCCTATAATATTAGCGAGATTCAATTTAGACCCCTGCAAACATATTTTTTTAAAATCCTCCTCGTAATTTTTAGATTTATAGCCCCTGCTGAGTTCAAATACCTTTTTTAAATGAGTTGGCAGTCCAGGTGAATTTTAATTTTATTTTTTATTTAATTTTTAGAAGCCACGTAGAATTAAATATATTTTTATAAGCCACGTTTTTTCTGCATTTATATTAATTTTTTTATTAATATTTTTCTGGAAATTAATTACTTTAGTGGGGTGTATCGAATGCATGTGGTGTTTATGAATTTTTGCTGGGTTTCTAGGTGGAAGAAGATGAACAACAATAATTAAATTCCAAAAATAGTTTTTAGCGTCAGTTTTTCCGACATTAAATTCGTCATAATGCTTGGTCAAATTCTCATATTGCTTCCACATAGACTTTTAACAGACTTTGACTAGCGGAAGGGACTCATATGCATCTATTAAAAAGTTATAGGACCACTTTGACACAAAAAAAATTAAAAGACCAAACTGAACCAAGGGGTATAATTAAGACCAAAATGAGTAATTTACCAAAAAAATATTTCCACCTAGACTGCCATGTCATTAGCAAAATGGAATCGAGATCGTGGTTGGATTTTTAAAAATGAATTAAAAAAAATATTTCCATCTAGACTACCATGTCATTAGCAAAATAGAATATGGACTTAAACAGTGTGCACAAGGGCTATAGTGAGAGAATCTGAATATTGTGAGGAGATATTATTAAAAAAAATTGTTACCAGAAGCTAAAACCAAAACTCGCTAATATTATAGAGAGTTTTTATATTTAACCCTTAATATTTTTATAAAAAAAAAGTTATATCATAAATACTAAAACCATAACCGGACTAAAATCATAACTCGTTAATATTATACAGGTTTATATATTTAACTATTACTGCTTCCGTATCACAATAGGTGTCCTCTTTCCTATTTTTATTTGTCTCAAATTATTTGTCCATCTACAATACCAATGCTATATTTATTATATTTTTCCATTAACTTGCCCTAATTTATTGTATTTTGATTCATTTAACTAATCCACTACCTATTATTAATAAGGTTATTTTAGTAAATGACATCCATTTTACCTTGAAATTAACATAATTAGTCATTTTCTTAAAAAGTGTGAAAATCTCAAAGAGGACACCTATTGTGAGACAGAGGGAGTAATATTTTTATAAAAAAAATTATATCATAAATACTAAAAAAATAATTGCAAAAGTGTATGTTTATAAATATATAATTTGTAGATTGTTATAAAACTAACTAAAATAATAAAGATCAAAGAGAGGCATAGAAGAGAAAATCAATATTATATCATCTTCTTTCAAGTATGTTTTACATTGTAATATGTGTCTCTATTTATAGGACTTAAGGGAGATAGAAAATCACACATATTAAACACATATTAAGTATGAAATAGGAAGATGAAGAACTAGGATATGGATGGACATCCACTAACATAAATATTCATAACACTCTGTAGCGGGGAAAATCTGATATCGAAGCCATGGGATTGACTCGAATCAATATTCCGTTTTGAAATCGCCACCGCGCTTTATTTTTTCAAAGGAAAAGGGAAAAGAACGTAAAACCCAAAGTTTTGTTTTTTTAAAACAAGAAAGAGAACTCAGGTTCGGGTGTTGATTATATGAGGGGAAGGTTTAAAGCACCCCTCATATCCGTGGTACTCCACGGGAACCTTTTTGAAAATCTGTGTTGTGTGTGTGCTAAAAAAACGGTTTGTTTTATTTTTAAAATAAGCTCGGCAAAGCGTTAAGCTTTGGGCCTACATACCTCCTCGGTGCAATGGAGAAGTCAGAGCTAATGTAGTTCCGCTTTTGGGAAAACGCATTTTAAAAAAACGAATAAACACTTTGGTGTCGTTAGAGAGAAATACTCAGCCATTGATCTTGAGCATGAGAACAAACAAGTTCTTTGCATCGCAAATGAAAGAAGGGCTCCAACTCGGATAAAATCAACGAGTATGCCACTAGCTCTCTCACGCGGAAAAGATCTCGTTATTATCAATCAATTTCAACATCGTGGGGTATAACCACTCGTTTCGACAGTTAACGGTGTCTAAACTTTTGAAGAAAAGCCACTAAGGGCGAAAGATATTTTTGAGAAAAAAGGTTTTGAAAAGGTTTGCAAACATAAGAATGTTTTGGAAAAAGAGAGAAGATTTTGAAAATTTAAGAATGGGAGGAGATGAAGAGGCTAACCTAGTGCATAAAATAAAAGCTAAGGAAAGAAACGGTCTAACCAAATAAGAAGCCAACGCTTGACATTAAGAGCCAAGGTAGTTTTCCCATCCTTTGGATTTATCAATACCAACACATTAACACTTGGGGATCCAGATGAACTTATTGTCTTAGCACCACTTTGCATTAAGCACATTAAGGTTCTGACGAAAATCGGGCAGAGTAACGGCTGTTTTCGGGTAAAATCCTTATATCAATGCCTTGGAATTAACCATCAAGGGCTTTCAAGGAAATACCTGCACACAAAAACATACAACAGCACAATGCCAGACGGACAGAACAATCACAGGATAATAATAGAATGAGTCCAGAGGTACTAGGTCCATAAGTCCGAATCTCCAAATTGCTAAGGATAGTAACCGATAGTCCAAAGAGAGCCTTATGTATTTTTTAGATTTTTGTTATTTATTAGTGTTTTAGCGAAAAAAATAGAGTATGGTCCAAGTGGACAAAAGAAAAATAACAGAAGCATAAACATATGTCCAAGTGGACAAAGAGAAAATGACGGAATTATAAACGTCCAAATGGACAAAGAGAAAATGGCGGAAAGTAAATATGATGAAATGATAAAGTAAAGCGATAAAGCAAGAAATATAAAGAGCGGTAATATAAAAAGCGGAAATTAAAGTTAGTTGTTAGATGTTAAAGATAACCATCTTGAAACTTGTCAAGTATGTTATCAAAGTTAGTAGGAAGATCTATGGTGAGTGAATGATGTACTCGGATTTAAAGTCAACGGGGCTTATCAGAAGCTTGATAAAATCATAGCGACTACACGATAAAAACCTCCACAAGTCTTAAATCAACCGCATACAATTCTCTTCCATGTTTGATCTTTTTATTCGGGACACGAAATATTGCGCTATGTTAAGCAGATCGCCAAGTGATTTATGTAGAAATCACCCTACAACGAGGCCGGTCAAAACTTTATGTGCTAATGCATGCGAGAAGAACGATATGTAGATCGCCTTCCGAAAGCAATACCGCACGAAAAGAAAATAGGTAACGATCTAGTCTTTACTAAGAATCCATAAGAATTCTCAAAGTATTAAGACTTTCATCGATCAAAAGAAAAGAAGGAGAAGGAGAAGATAAAATGCATAAAGATAATCAACTCACACTATCATTAATATCATTCATCTAATATTATGGATTTGGTTCTTTCAAACCTATCAACATCCTAGATCCAATGATATTAATGAAATGGAGGAAGAAGAATAAAATTCACAAAAGATAATCATAAGAATGAAAACAAATTGATCTAGTCTTCATCAAGAATCCATAGAATTCTCAAGATGTTAAGACTTTCATCGATCAAAAGAAAACAAGATGAAAAAGATAAGAATAGAAACAAATTGATCTAGTCTTTATCAAGAATCCATAGAATTCTCAAGATATTAAGACTTTCATCGATCAAAAGCAAATAAGATGAAAAGATAATAAGGAAAACAAATTGATCTAGTCTTTATCAAGAATCCATAGAATTCTCAAGATGTTAAGACTTTCATCGATCAAAAGAAAGATAAGATGAAGAGATAAGAATGAACACAAATTGATCTAGTCTTCATCAAGAATCCATAGAATTCTCAAGATGTTAAGACTTTCATCGATCAAAAGAAAGATAAGATGAAAATAAGAATGAAAACACAAAAGATAATCAACTCACACTATCATTAATATCATTCATCTAATATTATGGATTAGGTCATTTCAAACCTATCAACATCCTAGATCCAATGATATTAATGAAGTGGAGGAAGTAGGAAACCAAAACAAGCATAAAAGAGGCAAAAAACCACATTCTGCCAGCAGGAAATCGATTTCATGCAGGGGGAAATCGATTTCCATAGTGCAGTTTTCAAAAAACAAGTTACGTTCAGTAGGAAATCGATTTCAGCCTTAAGGAAATCGATTTCCTCAGTGCAAAATCCAGCAAAAACAGCATTTAGAGGCATAAAACTTGACTTGAACAAACATACAAACACCTTATGATCACACATCAATTGGAGCACGAATTTTCCATCAAATCAACAACAAATAGCACCAATATAGCATCAAAGATGCATTGAACACAAACCACAAAGGATCTACATCATGATACACAAAAAGGATGAAGAGAATTTACCAAATCTTGCACAAACTTGGATCTACTTCAAGAATCACCAACACAAATCTTGATCTCTCAACAATTGAAGAAAAAAGAGTGAAATGGATGGTGGCTTAGCTCAAAGTTTGTGAGGTTCAAGATGTGACTCACAAACTTTATGAAAGAAAAAGAGCTTTGGTGAATTTGGTAGGGATGAGGAGAGAAATTGCAAGGGATTTGTTGGCTCTCAAAGCTTGAGAAATGAGAGAGGCAAGGCCTCTATTTATAGAATTGGAGCAAGAGTAGTGGCAATTTGGTCATTTTGTGTTTGGTAATTAGCTTGTGTTTAATTGATGATTAAAGTGGTGTTTAAATGGTAAGAAATGGTAAAATGAGGTTTAAGTGGGTTTAATGAAGGGATTAATTTTGATGAGGTGGAAAATTGGTAAAATGATCAAATAAAAAGGTGCCAAAATGATGTCAAGCTTCCCTCCTTGTATTTTTTTGAATTTTGCCTGAAGGAAATCGATTTCCCCAGGGGTGAAATCGATTTCACTCTGTTCCAGAAGAAAAATTGGCGCAAAATACACTAGGGAAATCGATTTACCCAGGAGGGAAATCGATTTCATGCTGTCCAGAATGTGATTTTGATGAAGATTGCTGCAGGGAAATCGATTTACCCAGTAGGGAAATCGATTTCATCAGTCAAAAATGTGAAAAATGCCTTGTTCATTGCATGTCTTGGCTTGGTACCTACAAAACAAAAGCCTACAAAGAAACAAAGCAATATTTTTGGGTATTTGGGTTAGTATAAGCATACAAGATACACAATCATTGGTGCTTGATGGTCCCTCTTATTGATGAGGTGAGTGCAACACCATAAACAAAACTTCCAAGTGAAGCTCTTGATTAGTGATTGAGATATGAATGATATAGGATCTTAGGGTCAAAAATTGGGGTATGACAGATGCCCCTATTTAAGTTTCTTCGATTTGGAGACACGATGATTGGAAATCTTCGTTTTGACAAAAATCGAAGAGACTTAAATATATAAAACACAATTTTTGATCCTAAGATGCAATGCAATGTTAATGAATGCATGTGATGATAATGATAACACTGGGGAGTATCAGGTGATCCACTGGGGAAAACAAATGTCTTGATATAACTCCGCTGGGGAAACAGATGTCTTGCAAGTAGGAACTCCTCTGAGGAAGGCAAGACTTTGTTGGAGACGGAACTTTTAGTGGGAAAAGAAATTTCTCTGGGGAAACACTTCGCGTCAGAGAGGTTAGAGCATCCTCTTTCACTGGGGATGAGAAAAGGGGTCATCCTCTTCCACTGGGGATGAGACAGTATGTATCTGAATACCCATCTTCTGTTAACAGAAATCAGATCATCGTACCACTGATGAAGAGATGTACCGCCGTACCACTGACGATAACACATACCCACGTTCCACTGAAGGTATTAAGGAGATATACCACCGTACCACTGATGATATAAAAGGAGATGATTCATCGACGTACCACTGACGATGAAAGAGATGTACCGCCGTACCACTGACGATAACACATACCCACGTTCCACTGAAGGTATTAAGGAGATATACCACCGTACCACTGATGATATAAAAGGAGATAATTCATCGACGTACCACTGACGATGAAAGAGATGTACCGCCGTACCACTGACGATAACACATACCCACGTTCCACTGAAGGTATTAAGGAGATATACCACCGTACCACTGATGATATAAAAGGAGATGATTCATCGACGTACCACTGACGATGAAAGAGATGTACCGCCGTACCACTGACGATAACACATACCCACGTTCCACTGAAGGTATTAAGGAGATATACCACCGTACCACTGATGATATAAAAGGAGATAATTCATCGACGTACCACTGACGATGAAAGAGATGTACCGCCGTACCACTGACGATAACACATACCAACGTTCCACTGAAGGCATGAAGAGATATATACCACCGTACCACTGATGATATAAGGAGATGTAATTCATCGACGTACCACTGACGATGAAAGAGATGTACCGCCGTACCACTGACGATAACACATACCAACGTTCCACTGAAGGCATGAAGAGATATACCACCGTACCACTGATGATATAAAAGGAGATGATTCATCGACGTACCACTGACGATGAAAGAGATGTACCGCCGTACCACTGACGATAACACATACCCACGTTCCACTGAAGGTATTAAGGAGATATACCACCGTACCACTGATGATATAAAAGGAGATGATTCATCGACGTACCACTGACGATGAAAGAGATGTACCGCCGTACCACTGACGATAACACATACCCACGTTCCACTGAAGGTATTAAGGAGATATACCACCGTACCACTGATGATATAAAAGGAGATAATTCATCGACGTACCACTGACGATGAAAGAGATGTACCGCCGTACCACTGACGATAACACATACCCACGTTCCACTGAAGGTATTAAGGAGATATACCACCGTACCACTGATGATATAAAAGGAGATAATTCATCGACGTACCACTGACGATGAAAGAGATGTACCGCCGTACCACTGACGATAACACATACCCACGTTCCACTGAAGGTATTAAGGAGATATACACTGACGATGAAAGAGATGTACCGCCGTACCACTGACGATAACACATACCCACGTTCCACTGAAGGTATTAAGGAGATATACCACCGTACCACTGATGATATAAAAGGAGATGATTCATCGACGTACCACTGGCGATGAAAGAGATGTACCGCCGTACCACTGACGATAACACATACCCACGTTCCACTGAAGGTATTAAGGAGATATACCACCGTACCACTGATGATATAAAAGGAGATGATTCATCGACGTACCACTGACGATGAAAGAGATGTACCGCCGTACCACTGACGATAACACATACCAACGTTCCACTGAAGGCATGAAGAGATATATACCACCGTACCACTGATGATATAAAAGGAGATGATTCATCGACGTACCACTGAAGATGAAAGAGATGTACCGCCGTACCACTGACGATAACACATACCCACGTTCCACTGAAGGTATTAAGGAGATATACCACCGTACCACTGATGATATAAAAGGAGATAATTCATCGACGTACCACTGACGATGAAAGAGATGTACCGCCGTACCACTGACGATAACACATACCCACGTTCCACTGAAGGTATGAAGATATATATACCACCGTACCACTGATGATATAGAAGGAGATGATTCATCGACGTACCACTGACGATGAAAGAGATATACCGCCGTACCACTGACGATAACACATATCAACGTTCCATTGAAGGCATGAAGAGATATACCACCGTACCACTGATGATATAGAAAAGAGATGATTCATCGACGTACCACTGACGATGAAAGAGATGTACCGCCGTACCACTGACGATAACACATACCAACGTTCCACTGGAGGCATGAAAGAGATATATCACCGTACCACTGATGATATAAAAAAGAAATGATTCATCGACGTACCACTGACGATGAAAAAGATGTACCGCCGTACCACTGACGATAACACATACCAACGTTCCACTGAAGGTATTTAAGGAGATATACCATCGTACCACTGATGATATAGAAAAGAGATGATTCATCGACGTACCACTGACGATGAAAGAGATGTACCGCCGTACCACTGACGATAACACATACCAACGTTCCACTGAAGGTATTAAGGAGATATACCACCGTACCACTGATGATATAAAAAAGAGATGATTCATCGACGTACCACTGACGATGAAAGAGATGTACCGCCGTACCACTGACGATAACACATACCAACGTTCCACTGGAGGCATGAAAAGATATACCACCGTACCACTGATGATATAGAAAAGAGATGATTCATCGACGTACCACTGACGATGAAAGAGATGTACCGCCGTACCACTGACGATAACACATACCAACGTTCCACTGGAGGCATGAAAGAGATATATCACCGTACCACTGATGATATAAAAGGAGATAATTCATCGACGTACCACTGACGATGAAAGAGATGTACCGCCGTACCACTGACGATAACACATACCAACGTTCCACTGAAGGCATGAAGAGATATACCACCGTACCACTGATGATATAAAAGGAGATGATTCATCGACGTACCACTGACGATGAAAGAGATGTACCGCCGTACCACTGACGATAACACATACCCACGTTCCACTGAAGGCATGAAGAGATATATACCACCGTACCACTGATGATATAAGGAGATGTAATTCATCGACGTACCACTGACGATGAAAGAGATGTACCGCCGTACCACTGACGATAACACATACCAACGTTCCACTGAAGGCATGAAGAGATATATACCACCGTACCACTGATGATATAAGGAGATGTAATTCATCGACGTACCACTGACGATGAAAGAGATAACAAAATACACCAACGTTCCACTGAAGGTGAACTACCAACGTCCCACTGGAGGTAGAAGGAGATATACATCGACGTACCACTGACGATGAAGATAACAAAATACACCAACGTTCCACTGAAGGTGAACTACCAACGTCCCACTGGAGGTAGAAAGAGAAATACATCGACGTACCACTGACGATGAAGATAACAAAATACACCAACGTCCCACTGAAGGTGAAGAGATGCCCCATTGTACCAATGACGGTGAAGAGCAATCAATAATACTTTTTTCAATGATTTGAGGATGCCAACACAAATGCATAATCTCAATATTCATTGTGCAGCAACCAAAATTCAATCCATGAACAAATGGAAAGAAGCTGCCTCAAAAAGACTGGACCAAGTGAGGGAAAAAATTCACTGGTATTCTGTTCGTAGACATCTGAACAGAATAACTGAAACATATTATCCACCTAGAAACAAATTCAATGGGGATTTTCAAGGAAAGTGAGCTTTTTCTGCTTGACTGCAAACTGTCACTTATACTGAAGCGACTTACCATTTGCTGAACTTCTTCCATTTGGGAATCAAGAAGTTCATAAAGCCTGAGAGATTATCACTTGATTTGAAGATAAGATTGATATGTGGAGACATACAAACTTGCTCAAATAAAGAGGCTTGCATTTGTTGTCAACAAAACATGCTAAGGACAGAACCTGCCCCTTGCTTTCAAGTACAAATTCCAACGGAGTGCAATGACAGCACTGCTGGGAAATAAGCCTTTCAATATCTGATAAGAGCATCAATCACAAACGAATTATCCATTATTGGGGAAAGCAGAATCCTCAAGAGGTGCAAAATAAATGCCTTCTCAATCTAGGTTTCCCAGCCTAGAGAGGTTCAAAATAGTATTGCAAGAGACCAAAGTTCAGCTCCAAGAACAAACTGGATAAAAAACGGCCAAACAAAGCTTTGCCCCTTGAGGAATAAACTTAAATGGGGATTAATTCCATCCTGACAAATGAGCTGAGGAGGAACACCGAAGCAAAATTCTTCCACGAGGAACAAACTCATTGGGGATTATCAGTCTCTGCGAGGAATTTACAAATAATCTTCTTCTTATCAAAAAGGTTGGACAACACATCAAGCTCTATTAGGGGAAATCAGAGAAAATTTCTTTGGAGAAAATCTCCATTCTGAACTTGCAGAGGAAATAAGAAGTTAACATCAAAGCAAACAAGTTAACATGCGGGGGATTTTAGTTCAAAACTCAACACAAGGTGAGAAAGAAAACCCAACAGTCAACCGTTGTCTCAAAGCTTCTTGGTAGAGAGTGACATACTCTGGATTGATCATGGCAACAACCTTTGTATTTCAGGCTAATGAGGTGATCAAGGTAACTTCTGATTCACAACTTGCCCCAGATTACATGGTCTATGAAAGGAAACTACCTCAAAAAGGTTCACAGAGATCCTTGGCGTCATGCAGACTTGGAATAATCTGCCCCAGATCAACATATTTTTGGAGAGATTTGTCAAATCTCGACGTAGCTGCCCCAGATTGACTAAACTTGGCACATTCTTTTACTTGACAGAGTCTTCGAGATTTGCCCCTTGATGGTAATCAAACTTCCAAAAGCATTATACTGGGAAAACAACATGCCCCTGGCAAAGTTTTAGTTTTCTACTGATGATCAGATGTAAACTTCCTAGATGTCAAACAAATGTTTACAAGCAGACAAATGTTTATTCTGAGAATGATAATGAAAATGCAACAATTATGTAAGTCTTGAAGTTTTTTTTTTTTTTTTTTTAAAAAGATGTCGCAAAACCTTGTGAATGAATCACTAGTTAAGAGATGACATTGATTTTTTTGTATGCATATGATACCAACACAAGTTTTCAGCATAACCGATAGGAGTCAGGAACGCTTTCTTGTTTAAGTATGCTTTCGAAATAAACCCTGCTTCAATTAGGACTTTTGAGGGTTGTAACGTGGCCTGGTTCACGGTTTTCAGAAAAAAAGATTTTTAGGCTCAAAGTTTATTTAGCCCACCCCAACTTCGTGATGTTCTCCAGTCCTATGTTCAGTTAATTCAACATGAGTATTCATCTGTCAAAAGGATTTTGTGCCATTAAGGATCCAATGAAGCTTTCTTGGAGTAGCAGTCACCCTTTTGTCTTCATTTTTGTATTCACACAGATTTGTTCATTGTTGAGGACTTTTGCTTTGTAGTCCTTTCTTTTCACTTTTCACTCTTTTCTCTTTTTTTTTTTTTTTTTTTTTTTTTTTTTTTTTTTTTTTTTTTTTTTTTTTTTTTTATTTCCCTAACTTTTGCCTGGACTAATTCTTTTAATTGGTCGTCCAGCGGGATGCTTTAACTTTTGCCTAAGTCATTTGTTTTCAAGTTTTTGACTTAGCGAGCTTTTTTCTTCTTTCTTTTTTTCTTTCCTTTTTATTCTTTTGATTTGAACAAATCGTGTGACATTGACTTTGTCTTGACTTGTTGAGAGGGTTGTGACTGCCTCGCTCCTTGGCGTATGGAGGATAACCATTGTGGTTTCACATTTCCATGCCTTTTGATGCGTGGGGAATAACCATTGTGGTTTCCCATGATCCAACCATTGATGTGGATATGACGTGCTTGACCTTTGGATGCACAATCCTTTTTGAAATATGAACACTCGGTCAAATTAACTGAAGACTACCCTGCCCCAGGTTAAAAATTAGGGTTTTTTCGTTTAGAAAAGAAACTCCTACTTCAAGGCTCAAAGGGGTTAACAAGGGATTATCTTCCTTATATCTCCGGTGTTTGGGAATTTGAAACAATGCCTGTACATCATCAGCAGGGTTTTATTCAAGAGCATATAACCAGAAATTTTGCGTTTTCAGATCATCATCCTCCCTCCAATCTTTGCATAAGCAAGAGTTTGGCAAAAGCAATTGGCATCATAATGCATGAAAACAAATAAACATGAGTGAAGCGAATGGATTACTTCAAGACAAACATTATTGTTGCATTAGCATTAACATTCAAAAATAAACAAGTTTCTACATGCAAACAATGCATTTGAAAGACAAGTAATATTACAAATGAAAATCAGTAAGAATACTAAAAACTGAGAAAGCTTTCTCCATCTAGGCATATGCTGAATGAAACATCTTTCGAGCTTCAAGCTACCATCAATAGTGATTCAATCATGCTTTGGCAAAGAATTGGCTTGAACATCATAACCAACATCTTGGAAAGTCAAAATACCAGCATGGATTAATCTTTGAACTTCATTTTTTAGAGGCCAACAATTATCTAAGTCATGTCCAGGAGCATTCTGATGAAAAGCACAAGTGACATTAGCATTGTACCACCAAGGAATCTTCTCTGGAATTGGAGGTGGTGACCTTGTCTGAACCAAATTCTTATGAATTAGAGCAGGGAACAATTCTGCGTAAGTCATGAGGATAGGATCAAAATTCCCCTTTTGAGGTTGATTTTGCTCGTTCGGTGGAGAATCTTGTTGACGAGTACTCTGCTGATGTTCTGGAATTACATGAACCGAGTTGGATACAGGAATGAAATAGGAAACATGCTGATGTTGATGATGATTGTTTCCTCCCCTGATTCTCTTCTTTGAAAAGTCATTACCAAACTTCTTCACACTACCAGCTGAGTTACCTTCTTCAAGCAAACATTCCTTTCGGACATCCTTTCCTAGAAGCGCATTCATATCCACCTCTCTGTGGAAGTCAGCAGGTGTACTGACTATTGTCCCCTTGGGAAAGAACGAGTTCAGAGTTTCAAGAAAGACCTTTGCCATCCTTTCTTCCTTTATAGAAGGATTGACTTGGGCAGCAACTAGAGCCTCAACCAGAGCAGTCAGATGCTCCATACCAGCCTTCAAAGTAACCACCTCTTTGCGGAGTTCAAGAATCTCTTGTTTGATACTTTCCATTTCTTCTTAGCACGAGCGTTGTACTGATGATACCAGGAGAAAGGAAATAAGGCTCTGGAAAACTTCTTTAGAAAGTAGGACCAAATGCAGAATGATGCATGAAATGCAATGATTTGTTTATTTTTATTATTTGAGTTTCAAGGAACTTGAGATATTAACTTGAAAACACTCAACATTGGACTAAAGCTTCGATTAAGTTATCATCAAAATCAATCATCCATTTTGGTGGATTAGAGTTTTCACCCCATCAACACCCAAGATCCATTGAGTTTGATGAAACTTATGATGTTTACAAGGAAATACCTCTAAGTTCCTTGAAAACCAAAAGAAAAGAGTTTTCATGGATGCATGAATGCATGGTTTATGCATCAATCACAATCAAGAGCACACAAGATCACATCAAATCACACAAAATCACACAGTCCAGGTTCAAAGGTTCGACGTCACGAGCATGGAGCCATGGGTCTACCCATCCCACAAGGAGTGATCTAGGGAAGTTTGTACCTGCCAATCGGGTTCTACAAAGGTTCCCAGAGTTTTCAATCTTCTATCGGATATTACCGGCACGCACAATTGCTCATGGGCGCCAATAATATGCCTAAAAAGACCTCGTCTGAGCGTAGTATCGCATGACAACAAGCTCAAATTGGTACTTGATCTTGTTTCTGCACTACATCCTAAAAAGGCTTAGATTGGTTAAAAGGGTTCTAGGCCATTCAGCTTCTACGGACACTCACTATTGAAAGTAATAGCGTTATCACGATGATTCGTAACAACCTCTACTACCTTCCATGAGGCCTCCACTGATTGGGGTTCCACCATATGACGCTCATGGTAAGGATTGCTCCTGACATGCGACTATTGGTCTTACCACCTCCTATCTCAAGTTACTCACAAAAGTTCGGGTTAGAACTTTATCTCATCACAGAGGAACCATCGAGCACCAAAAAGAAAAAAAAAGAAAATAAACAAAAAAAACACACAACAATATATACAGATAAAAACACACAGATAAACAAAAATAGGCTTAACACACTTAAAACTGGGTCCCCAGTGAAGTCGCCATTTTTCTGTAGCGGGGAAAATCTGATATCGAAGCCATGGGATTGACTCGAATCAATATTCCGTTTTGAAATCGCCACCGCGCTTTATTTTTTCAAAGGAAAAGGGAAAAGAACGTAAAACCCAAAGTTTTGTTTTTTTAAAACAAGAAAGAGAACTCAGGTTCGGGTGTTGATTATATGAGGGGAAGGTTTAAAGCACCCCTCATATCCGTGGTACTCCACGGGAACCTTTTTGAAAATCTGTGTTGTGTGTGTGCTAAAAAAACGGTTTGTTTTATTTTTAAAATAAGCTCGGCAAAGCGTTAAGCTTTGGGCCTACATACCTCCTCGGTGCAATGGAGAAGTCAGAGCTAATGTAGTTCCGCTTTTGGGAAAACGCATTTTAAAAAAACGAATAAACACTTTGGTGTCGTTAGAGAGAAATACTCAGCCATTGATCTTGAGCATGAGAACAAACAAGTTCTTTGCATCGCAAATGAAAGAAGGGCTCCAACTCGGATAAAATCAACGAGTATGCCACTAGCTCTCTCACGCGGAAAAGATCTCGTTATTATCAATCAATTTCAACATCGTGGGGTATAACCACTCGTTTCGACAGTTAACGGTGTCTAAACTTTTGAAGAAAAGCCACTAAGGGCGAAAGATATTTTTGAGAAAAAAGGTTTTGAAAAGGTTTGCAAACATAAGAATGTTTTGGAAAAAGAGAGAAGATTTTGAAAATTTAAGAATGGGAGGAGATGAAGAGGCTAACCTAGTGCATAAAATAAAAGCTAAGGAAAGAAACGGTCTAACCAAATAAGAAGCCAACGCTTGACATTAAGAGCCAAGGTAGTTTTCCCATCCTTTGGATTTATCAATACCAACACATTAACACTTGGGGATCCAGATGAACTTATTGTCTTAGCACCACTTTGCATTAAGCACATTAAGGTTCTGACGAAAATCGGGCAGAGTAACGGCTGTTTTCGGGTAAAATCCTTATATCAATGCCTTGGAATTAACCATCAAGGGCTTTCAAGGAAATACCTGCACACAAAAACATACAACAGCACAATGCCAGACGGACAGAACAATCACAGGATAATAATAGAATGAGTCCAGAGGTACTAGGTCCATAAGTCCGAATCTCCAAATTGCTAAGGATAGTAACCGATAGTCCAAAGAGAGCCTTATGTATTTTTTAGATTTTTGTTATTTATTAGTGTTTTAGCGAAAAAAATAGAGTATGGTCCAAGTGGACAAAAGAAAAATAACAGAAGCATAAACATATGTCCAAGTGGACAAAGAGAAAATGACGGAATTATAAACGTCCAAATGGACAAAGAGAAAATGGCGGAAAGTAAATATGATGAAATGATAAAGTAAAGCGATAAAGCAAGAAATATAAAGAGCGGTAATATAAAAAGCGGAAATTAAAGTTAGTTGTTAGATGTTAAAGATAACCATCTTGAAACTTGTCAAGTATGTTATCAAAGTTAGTAGGAAGATCTATGGTGAGTGAATGATGTACTCGGATTTAAAGTCAACGGGGCTTATCAGAAGCTTGATAAAATCATAGCGACTACACGATAAAAACCTCCACAAGTCTTAAATCAACCGCATACAATTCTCTTCCATGTTTGATCTTTTTATTCGGGACACGAAATATTGCGCTATGTTAAGCAGATCGCCAAGTGATTTATGTAGAAATCACCCTACAACGAGGCCGGTCAAAACTTTATGTGCTAATGCATGCGAGAAGAACGATATGTAGATCGCCTTCCGAAAGCAATACCGCACGAAAAGAAAATAGGTAACGATCTAGTCTTTACTAAGAATCCATAAGAATTCTCAAAGTATTAAGACTTTCATCGATCAAAAGAAAAGAAGGAGAAGGAGAAGATAAAATGCATAAAGATAATCAACTCACACTATCATTAATATCATTCATCTAATATTATGGATTTGGTTCTTTCAAACCTATCAACATCCTAGATCCAATGATATTAATGAAATGGAGGAAGAAGAATAAAATTCACAAAAGATAATCATAAGAATGAAAACAAATTGATCTAGTCTTCATCAAGAATCCATAGAATTCTCAAGATGTTAAGACTTTCATCGATCAAAAGAAAACAAGATGAAAAAGATAAGAATAGAAACAAATTGATCTAGTCTTTATCAAGAATCCATAGAATTCTCAAGATATTAAGACTTTCATCGATCAAAAGCAAATAAGATGAAAAGATAATAAGGAAAACAAATTGATCTAGTCTTTATCAAGAATCCATAGAATTCTCAAGATGTTAAGACTTTCATCGATCAAAAGAAAGATAAGATGAAGAGATAAGAATGAACACAAATTGATCTAGTCTTCATCAAGAATCCATAGAATTCTCAAGATGTTAAGACTTTCATCGATCAAAAGAAAGATAAGATGAAAATAAGAATGAAAACACAAAAGATAATCAACTCACACTATCATTAATATCATTCATCTAATATTATGGATTAGGTCATTTCAAACCTATCAACATCCTAGATCCAATGATATTAATGAAGTGGAGGAAGTAGGAAACCAAAACAAGCATAAAAGAGGCAAAAAACCACATTCTGCCAGCAGGAAATCGATTTCATGCAGGGGGAAATCGATTTCCATAGTGCAGTTTTCAAAAAAAACAAGTTACGTTCAGTAGGAAATCGATTTCAGCCTTAAGGAAATCGATTTCCTCAGTGCAAAATCCAGCAAAAACAGCATTTAGAGGCATAAAACTTGACTTGAACAAACATACAAACACCTTATGATCACACATCAATTGGAGCACGAATTTTCCATCAAATCAACAACAAATAGCACCAATATAGCATCAAAGATGCATTGAACACAAACCACAAAGGATCTACATCATGATACACAAAAAGGATGAAGAGAATTTACCAAATCTTGCACAAACTTGGATCTACTTCAAGAATCACCAACACAAATCTTGATCTCTCAACAATTGAAGAAAAAAGAGTGAAATGGATGGTGGCTTAGCTCAAAGTTTGTGAGGTTCAAGATGTGACTCACAAACTTTATGAAAGAAAAAGAGCTTTGGTGAATTTGGTAGGGATGAGGAGAGAAATTGCAAGGGATTTGTTGGCTCTCAAAGCTTGAGAAATGAGAGAGGCAAGGCCTCTATTTATAGAATTGGAGCAAGAGTAGTGGCAATTTGGTCATTTTGTGTTTGGTAATTAGCTTGTGTTTAATTGATGATTAAAGTGGTGTTTAAATGGTAAGAAATGGTAAAATGAGGTTTAAGTGGGTTTAATGAAGGGATTAATTTTGATGAGGTGGAAAATTGGTAAAATGATCAAATAAAAAGGTGCCAAAATGATGTCAAGCTTCCCTCCTTGTATTTTTTTGAATTTTGCCTGAAGGAAATCGATTTCCCCAGGGGTGAAATCGATTTCACTCTGTTCCAGAAGAAAAATTGGCGCAAAATACACTAGGGAAATCGATTTACCCAGGAGGGAAATCGATTTCATGCTGTCCAGAATGTGATTTTGATGAAGATTGCTGCAGGGAAATCGATTTACCCAGTAGGGAAATCGATTTCATCAGTCAAAAATGTGAAAAATGCCTTGTTCATTGCATGTCTTGGCTTGGTACCTACAAAACAAAAGCCTACAAAGAAACAAAGCAATATTTTTGGGTATTTGGGTTAGTATAAGCATACAAGATACACAATCATTGGTGCTTGATGGTCCCTCTTATTGATGAGGTGAGTGCAACACCATAAACAAAACTTCCAAGTGAAGCTCTTGATTAGTGATTGAGATATGAATGATATAGGATCTTAGGGTCAAAAATTGGGGTATGACACACTCCCCCTTGGATGTCCATTGAGGATATGCCTCGTTAAAACCTTACTAGAAAAAACCCAGTGGGAAAAATTCTAGTGAAGGAAAAAGAATACAATATCCTTTGAATGTGAATTGCCTCGTTAAAAACCTTACCAGAAAAACTCAATGGGAAAAACCATGGTGAAGGAAAAAAGAGTTCAAAACATATATATTTCTCCCCATCATGCAGACATTTACATGTGAGACGATATTATTTGTAGTAGTTGCTTAAAATTTCTTCTTGGAAGTGACTTCATGTAGTGCTAATAGTTATGCAGGATTTGATGAAGTTGTTGCCATGAGTTGTTTCGTAGATCTCCATGAAATGGTTGTACCATCACATATAAACAAATCACCTCTTTCTGATCTACCATTGTAAGAATCTGACAAGTAACCAGCATCACTCAGATAACGAAGTATATGTTTGACTCTGTTCAAATGTCTTCATGTAGGCGAATAATTGTATCTTGGTAATAGATTGACCACAAACGTTATATTGAGACGTGTATAATTAGCAAGGTTTCAACACTTTTCTATATAATCTTTCTGGTGTACAAATATTCTATTGTCCAAATTCTCAATTTGTAAGCCTAGACATGATTTTTGTTTTTCCTAGGTCCTTCATCTCAAATTCTTTCTTTAAGGAATTTATAGCTTTTGGAAGCTCTTCAGGAGTTCCAATAATATGTATGTCATTCACATAGATAACTAGTAATGCAAATTCTTTTCCACATATTTTTATGAAAGTTCAAGGACAAATTGATCATACCACATGCGTCTATATTGTTTCAATTCATAGAGATACTTGTTCAATTTGATGGAGTGGTTTTCTCGAGATCCAAAATCACGTGCCTCTGGTATATTGAACCCTTCAGGGAGTTTCACGTAAATGTCGCTATTAAGTGAACCATATAAATAAGATGTCATAACATTCACCATGTTCAAATTAAGCCCTTCATGTGCTACAAGGCTAATTAAATATCAAAAATCGATTGAATCCACTACAGGTGGATATGTTTTATCAAAATCAATCTTAGGTATTTGTGAAAATCATTGAGCAATAAATCAAACTTTATATCATTCTTATGTTTCTTTTTCATAAAAACTCATTTATATCCAATTGGTTTCACACCTTGAGGTGTTCAGACTACAGGTCCAAAAGTGAGTCACTTGTAAAGTGAGTTTAATTCTTCTTTAATTGAATATATTAATTTTGGTCAATTCTCATTTATTATACAATCTTTAATAGACTTTGACTCATGATCCTCGTTATCATTGATCACTTTTAGTGCTATATTGTATACAAAGACATTGTCAATATTGACTTTATTTGATTATCTCAATTTCGATTCCATTCCATTTCATCCATGACATAATTTATCGAGATCTCTTTATTTCATATTTCAAGTACTTGATTTGTTCTTCTGGAACTGAAAATTAAATTAGGTTAAAGTGCTCTCAGCATTTTCATATCCTCACTTGGGTCATCTTTAGTTTCTTTTCTTAGTAGAGAACTTTTAACATTGGAACCGACTTTCATACCATGCTTCAGACGCAACAACAACTCATTTGCAATATTATATTATCCAATAGGAGAATCCACTTTGAGTGGAGTATTATCAGCTGATAATTTATTTCATAAACTTTGCAAATCAATAATATTTTGAACTTTTGGTTCATATTGATTTGTACGAGGATCAATACAACAATTTATTTTAAATTGTTCATTTGAACTTCTTGTTCATGATTTCAGCTATTCATTTGAACTTCTTGTTCATGATTTCAGCTGCTTATTCCCTTTCCCTAATATTGGAAAATTAATTTATCAAGTGATAATCAGCCTACTAGAATGCAATCAAGTATTTGATTATTTGCTCAAATTATATCCTCAAAATTGAGATTCATATTAATTATATTTTTCCAATATTCTGTCGTGACTCATCTTAATGTATTATATAGGAGCAATTGGAAGATACACAACATATCCAAATATTCACTTAGATGAGAAGTATTAGAATAAATTAGGGAGGACTAAGATATAGTATATTATTGGCTTAATGCGAATAAATATCTTAATATCATACTTTGGGTATTTCAAATATATAATTTAGAATTGATGATCTCATAAGTGTCAACAATATAATTAACTTTAGACGTCTAAAGAATGGATCTTCGGGTCCATTTTCTTTTTATGAACATATATTACATGATATTCAATATCAATTTTAATAATATATGTGATACTTGTACATGAATTTCTTTAAAAAAAATCTAGAAAATAAGTTCTTAGTCGAATTAGTTGAGAAAATAATTTCACAAATTTCTGGTTGTGAGTAGAGACATATGCATGATATTTTAGTCGATGCAACAGTTAATGTCATAAAAACGCAATTTCTCAAATTTTTATTTTCCTTTAGAAACACACAAAAATTTAATGGATTGAAGAAACTTCTGGTTCTTCAATACAAATTATTCGCATCATATTATATCCAAGATGATCCATCCGGTTTTACCAACGACACATTTAAGTGTAATTTGTAAACTATTGGTTTACAATGACATGTGCTTAAATTGTACTAATATAAGTATAGTACAAGCTCGAGGGAAAAACCGGTAGCTTTTCTATTATATATTTTATGTCTAAATTCATTTATGTAATACAAAGATATTCAATACCTCTAGTATAATTCAAAACCAGTATAATAGTATCTCATTATTAAACACTTTAATCAAACACATTCATATGAACATATTATCATATAATTATCAAACAATTACCCCTTATAAAATTAAACATATTTAATCATACAATATTATATCACTAAAATTATATTGTCATATAATTAATTTGATTTATTATTCTTCAGGGATGGATAAGTTCTTCAAGAACTATAAAAATAATTTATTTTTCTATCATTTAGGGATGCTTGATAAGTTCTTCAGGAACTATAAAAATAATTTATTATAAACAATAATCTAAAAACAATATATAACCATCCTTCTGGGATGCGTTAAAATTATTTGTGTCACTTTTCTACAATGACAATCTTTTAATGAGCATATTACAAATTATGAATTTTTAGATTGATACAAAAAAAAATTATGAAATCCTTCTGGGATTCAATAATATTATAGATGCGACCTTTTAAAGATGATCGAACGTTGAATTCTTCTGTAATTCATCAATTATTGATAAACACAATACTCGATTAAACTCAATCTTTGAATAATAATTTGGAGATAGTTTAATAATAATAATCATTAGTTCTACAAATATCACATCGCAAATTATTTCCATAAACAACAGTCAAGAAAAATTATTCTTTGTGCCATCCTTCAGGGATGTTTGAATATTAAATTAACACTTTTATGTGTTAAAATTCAATTCTGGACAAACATATAGAATTGCTTTAATGTTAAATTCTTCCGGAATTTAACAAAAATTATCAAAGAAATCTAATATTATTGTACAAGGTAAATAAATTTCTCTACAAAATATATATAAAAATAAACATATTTATATGAAGAAAAAAAATAGTAACAAAATCATGAATTATATTATATTGGTTCAAATATATTAAGATTAGAAAAATAACGTGAACCTGACTATATTATCACTCGCGTTGTAGAGTATTGTGTTGATAACGTGTTATAAAACTAACTAAAATAATAAAGATCAAAGAGAGGTAGAGAAGAGAAAATCAATATTATATCATCTTCTTTCAGGTGTGTTATACATTGTAATATGTGTCTCTATTTATAGGATTCAAGGGAGATAGAAAATCACACATATTAAACACATATTAAGTATGGAAGGAAGATGAAGAACTAGGATATGGATGAACATCCAGTAACATAAATATTCATAACATAGATAACTTTTTTTTTAAATCTTAGGCAGGTACTCCAAGCAAATTGAGTATTTATTCTAATTTCATATAACATTTTAGTTTGTTGTTCATAAACGTTGTATAATGGGTGTATGGAAAATGGATGTAGAAATAGCACAACTCTTTTTATTAGGGTAAAGATATGATATCACAAATTTTAACACTTACACCGTATAAATATACATAAAATCTACTAATTCTATTTTTATAATAATTTATTTGGCTTTGATTTCCGTGCATCAACATTTTAGTTTGTTGTTCATATACGGTTTAGTATGGGTGTATGGAAAATGAGTGTAGAAATACCACAACTCTTTTTATTAGTGTAAAGATATGATGACATTAATTTTAATACTTACACCGTATAAATATATGTAAAATCTACTAATTCTATTTTTTTAATAATTTATTTGACTTTGATTTCCGTGTGGCAATATTTTAATTTGTTGTTCATATATGGTGTAGTATGGGTATATGGAAAATGGGTGTAGAAATAGCACAACTCTTTTTATTAGGATAAAGATATAATGATACCAATTTTAAAACTTACACCATATAAATATAAATATACATAAAATCTACTAATTCTATATTTTAAATTAATTTATTCGACGAATAATTTATTTGACTTTGATTTCCGTGCAACAACATTTTAGTTTGTTGTTCATATAGGGTGTAGTATGGGTGTATGGAAAATGGGTGTAGAAATGTCACAACTCTTTTTATTATTAGAATCAGATTTGTTGATGGTAGATTTGAACTCTAATTTGATAGTATAAATTAGTTCTCAAACAAACATAATTTTATTCTTATTTGTCCTCTTCATTTTGAGACTTCATGTTTATTTTAGATATGAAATATTTGATTTTAAAAATATAATAAATCCAGTGATTGATTATAGGAGGAGAAGAAAAATAGAAAATACTAAATTAGTATAAAAAATTATTTAATTTGTCTAATCTATTATTTTTTTGGTTTTGTATTATTTTTTACTAATAGAATATTTAAAAAGTTTGAAAATGAAAAGATTAGAGATTTTTAATATGCATATTTAAATATACTGTTAAAGAATAATTGATTTAAGTAAAAGATTTGTTTTAAAAATCACCTATAGCAAATATTTAATTTTGAATATAAAATATTTAATTTCTAATGTAATACCTATAGCATCTAATACCCATAGGAAATATTTGATTTTAAATATAAAATATTAAATTTCTAATTTAATAAATATAGCAAATATTTGATTTTGAATATAAAATATTAAATTTCTAATCCAATTATAGCAAATATTTGATTTTGAATATAAAATATAAATTTTTTAATCTAATTATAGCAAATATTTGATTTTGAATATAAAATATTAAATTTCTAATCCAATTATAGCAAATATTTGATTTTGAATATAAAATATAAATTTTTTAATCTAATTATAGCAAATATTTGATTTTGAATATAAAATATTAAATTTCTAATCCAATTATAGCAAATATTTGATTTTGAATATAAAATATAAATTTTTTAATCTAATTATAGCAAATATTTGATTTTGAATATAAAATATTAAATTTCTAATCCAATTATAGCAAATATTTGATTTTGAATATAAAATATAAATTTTTTAATCTAATTATAGCAAATATTTGATTTTGAATATAAAATATTAAATTTCTAATCCAATTATAGCAAATATTTGATTTTGAATATAAAATATAAATTTTTTAATCTAATTATAGCAAATATTTGATTTTGAATATAAAATATTAAATTTCTAATCCAATTATAGCAAATATTTGATTTTGAATATAAAATATAAAATTTTTAATCTTATTATAGCAAATATTTGATTTTGAATATAAAATATTAAATTTCTAATCTAATACCTATAGCAAATATTTGATTTTGTCATTGAGTCGGTACAACCTATATATAAGTACGACTCCTTCATTCTTTTTCCAACTCAAAATTCTAAAGCTCTTTCTTCTCGTTGGAAAAATCTACGATTCAAGGTAATTCACTGTTTTCTATCTTTTCTTCTTCAATTCAGACTGTTCTTTTGCATATTGAATATGCCTTAGTTTTTGATACTTGATCAAGTCAAATTTTTTTACTTGATCGTGTTTTGATTTGTTCTGATTTCAGTTAATTAGGGTTTGTGTTGTGATTTATAGTGTTGTTTATGATGTTTGATATGTTTACTTGTACAGATGCAAATCTTTGTGAAAACATTGACCGGCAAAACTATTACCCTTGAGGTTGAGAGTTCAGATACTATTGATAACGTGAAAGCTAAGATTCATGACAAGGAGGGTATTCCAGCGGATCAACAAAGGCTTATTTTTGCAGGGAAACAGCTTGAAGATGGAAGGACGCTAGCTGATTATAACATCCAGAAGGAATCCACTCTCCATTTGGTATTGAGGCTCCGTGGCGGTATGCAAATTATTGTAAGGAACATTGCTAATAAGACCACCATAACTTTGGAGGTAGAAAGTTCTGATAAAATTGTGAGTGTGAAGGAGAGAATTCAGGAGAAACAAGGAATTCCCACAAACCAACAGAGGCTAACTATTGCTGGGAAGGAATTGGAAGATGGTCGCACCCTTGCTGATTACAACATCCAGAAGGAATACAGTCGTCGGGGCATGGAAATTCGTGTAAGGAACATTGCTAATAAGACCACCATAACTTTGGAGGTAGAAAGTTGTGATACAATTGAGAGTGTGAAGGCCAAAATTCAAAAAAAAGAGGCAATTCCATCAGATCAACAGAGGCTAACTTTCGCTAGGAAGGAATTGGAAGATGGTCGCACCCTTGCTGATTACAACATCCAGAATGAATACACTCTCGCTCTAGCTTTGAGGCGTCGTCGGCCCATGGAAATTCTTGTAAGGAACTTTATTATTGATAATACCACCATGACTTTGGAGGTAGAAAGTTCTGATAAAATTGTGAGTGTGAAGGAGACAATTCAGGAGAAACAGGGAATTCCCACAAACCGACAGAGGCTAATTTTCGCTGGAAAGGAATTGGAAGATGATCACACCCTTGCTGATTACAACATCCAGGAGGAATACACTCTCGATCTAGTTTTGAGGCGTCCTCGGGGCATGGAAATTCTTGTAAGGAACTATACTAATATGACCATCATAACTTTGGAGTTAGAAAGTTGTGATACAATTGAGAGTGTGAAGGAGAAAATTCAGAAAAAAGAGGGAATTCCATCCGACCAACAGAGGCTAATATTCGATGGGAAGGAATTGGAGGATGGTCGCACCCTTGCCGATTACAACATCCAGAAGGAATCTACTCTCGCTCTAGTTTCGAGGCGCATGGAAATTCCTTCTACTCTCGCTCTAGTTTCGAGGCGCATGGAAATTCTTGTTGAGATCTTTACTACTCAAAAGACGATAACTTTGGAGGTAGAAAGTTGTGATACAATTGAGAGTGTGAAGGCCAAAATTCAGGAAAAAGAGGGAATTCCATCAGACCAGACACTAATTTTATATGGGAAGGCATTAAAGGATAGTCGGACTCTGGCGGATTATAATATCCAGAATGGGTCGAAACTATATATACCTGGTTTATATTAGCATAGGCTTATTTTTGTCTAAAATTGGTTTATGTTCGAAATAATTCCGTCTAAGTCTTTTATTTTTTCGTTAACTCCTCGCTTTGCCATTTTAATACAACTTTCAATTCTGCCATGGTATTCTGTCTCAAATTGGTTTATGAGCTTTTTTGCGACTTTTTATTTTGTTCCAACTTTTAATTGATGACTTAACAATTACGACCTGCCAATTGTTGAGTTTGTGTGCCGGTTTAGTTTGGTTGGTTTTGTAAGAATTCCATATCCAAAAATTGTTGAGTTTGTCATCACCTGAAAAATTTGTATAATAACATCACCTAAACTTTTGTACCAATCTCTCTTTTTTTTTTAATACGTACAACGTTAAAATATAAATAATTATTTTTGTGTAAACTTTGTGTTGTGCACTTTGATGTTGATCTGTCTGTTCTTTTTATAGTGTACACATAAAAAATTATAGAAGTGGGTGAATTTATAGTAATGGAGATAAAGAGAGAGACCAACATGTAGAGGGTGAATTTATCCACTAAAGAGTAGGAGAATTTATAGTAATTTGGAGTTTATTACTACTATTATTTATTTAATTAATTAGAGAAGTGTGTGAATTTATAGTAATGAAGATATGTACTAAAAGAAAGCTATGTGGGTTGTACAAATTTGTTATTATTACTAGCGTTTAAACGGGCACTCTCGTGCCCGTTTATCCGCTTTTTTTAATACGCACAGCAGAGAAAAATAATTACGTATATATTTTTTATGAAAGTTTTATTATACATCGCATTATTAAAAATAAAATTATAACAGAAGAATATCTTAATTATAACAAAAGAATAGAAATATGCAATCACTAAAAGAAGATGAATATAAAAAAACAAAATAGAATAATTTGAAAGAAATAACATTTGGAACATTCTTGATTCTATTAATGAGTAGGTTTTATTGTTGGTGTACAATGTATAAAGATAATGACAAAGAGAATAACGACGCAAAGATTAATGAGAGAATAAAGTTGTATATTCTACTTGCGTTGTTAGTAAATGATAGCTACTAGAAGACTATTTATACAAAAGAAAATTGTCACCTAAACCCTAACAGACTAAATTTAGTGAACAAGTTTAAAGTACAAACAGTACAATACTACAAAGTACTAAAGTACCCTTACTAACTAAATAGCTAAGCTAACAGGACCCAGAAGGTAACATCTTTTGGTCAACACTATCTTCTGAGTAACCATCAGAAGATCATCCCACATCAGAACTTCTGATGCTCATCTTCTGAATATTGAATTACTCTTCAATACCATCCCTTAATTCATATTCTTCAATCAAATATGACAATGCCAATTCCATTCCTTAAGAGAAGAAATTGATTCGTCTTGATCGCCTTCGTCAGAACATCTGTCATCTGCTTCTGGGTGCTACGGTGCATAATTCTAATGTTCCATTCTGGACTTGACTTCTCAAGAAATGATACTTAGTCTCAATATGCTTGCTTCTTCCGTGTAACACCGGATTCTTGGCAAGATTGGTTGCAGACTTGTTATCAATCATCAGCTTCAGAGGTTTCTTCACTTTAATCTTCAGATCTTCTAATAAGTTCAGAAGCCACACAGCTTGACATGCAGCTACAACGCTTGCAATGTACTCAGCTTCACAGGTTGATGTTAGTTTCTTCTTTTTAACTTATTTTGCTTTTGAAATATATATATATATAGGATGTAACTGGATATCAAATTCATCTGCTATGTAACACACAATTAAATAAACAAGACATTCAACATATGTCGTCGCATGCTCACCTTCACTTAGGGTATCATCGCAACAGAATCATAAAGATGAGCATATTTTGCAAACTCATATAAGTCTTTAAAATACACTCTTCGGTCACATTTATAAGCAAATTTGACTTTTTTGGGTACATTTGACCATTAATATATGTAGTCCATATATAGACTACATACGCTAATGGTCAAATGTACCCAAAAAAAGTCCAATTTGTTTATAAATATGATCAGAGGGTGTACTTTATTAAACTCAACAAATACGGTAAAAATATTCACAAAGTAGCATAGTAAGTATCAAACATGAGAACATAACATTCCATTATCTAATCAACATAAAAAAAATAAAAATAGCATTGTTTGCCCCTCCCATTATTATAGATCAGAGCAACTCAATTCTAATAACACAAAAAAGGAAGAAGAATAACCTCTCGCCATCCTTCAACTCTAAGCAGCTACTTAGTTTCCTACTTATATGTACTCCCAAGAGGAGCACATACCACAACAACAAAGGGGTGAGAAATCACATTAATAAAGTAAGTGGTACATACTGTAAGATAGAGTATAAATATATACATGTTCTACATATAATTGCATACAACACGTAATAATACACGCCCACGCCCTACTCGACAATCAAACGCAAACAAATATTATATATACAACTCATTTATGTAATGCAACTCAACTATCTAACTCGATGCATATGCATGTGGTACCAACTCGATATATGGTTCTCTCCTGAACCGGGTCCCCTCTTTGAACCCATGAGCCCCCTCTTTAAGCTTTAATCACCCTCTTTGAGCCTAGGACAAGCCACTAGTATCCTCTTTGAACTAGCGAACATGCCTCTTGTGTAACACCCCTCTAATACCCCACGGCAATTAAACAAAATTAAATCAGAGTAAACATGCAAAGGGTGTCACAATTCAAAAATAAAAGAAAACACACGTTCGGCATATGTCATGCATTCACTGAAACATCTGAAATTATAACTCATAGATAAAAATCATGTTTACACAGCAGAATCAAATCATCAAGTCAACATTACATCGTTTATGTATCAGACTTCAAATAAAATAAACAATAGAGTTATAATTCGAAACTCAAAACATCGCATCCCCAGTGTTACATCTATCAGAGCATGACACCGACACAACAACTAAACCGACTTATGAGCTAATCCTCACCAAGTCGAAAGCAGCTATCCTCAATCTGAAAATTGTCAACAAGTAAGGGTGAGTCTCATTCTCAATTAATCAATGTTATGCATTCATAAGCAACAAAACATCATAATATATCATTCACCCAATTTGTCATATATTCAGATTCACATCTATTATTCATCAATTCACACAATAATAGATTACAACACAAACACAGAAATCCATACAATCATGTTATGACAAAATGCATATGACACAACTGACACTATGCATGTGGTACCAAAATTCGTGAATCACATTTACAAGACTTCTCTCTGCGATACTGCCCTTCAAGTCGCTCACACTCCACATGGGCTCACGACTAACCTCATCGCTCACACCCCCATGGGCACACGATGACTGCTTACTAATCTCCGCACAATGGGAATTAGCCACCAACGATCCACTCATCAACGGGATCCAATGTAAATGATTTATGAATGAATGCACACATATCACATACTTATATCATCACCGATCTGATGCTTAACATCGTCTCATTTCATCTCACCAATATCATCACAAACAAGTATGTACATGTCCAAGCATCATTCAATCATTCACATACATTCACCACAATCAACATATTAATATTAACAGCATATTAATATTCACAAATCATCAATCATCATCATATAATTCTCAACAATCATCACATCGTAATGTTTTCAAAACAACATCTCATATTGTCACATTTCATCATATATGTCAACAATACATCATCCAATTAAACAAATCGTCACATGATTAATATTTCAACATAGCATGTATTTAACACATCTCATCACATATATGTACAATACATCATTCACCAAGAGATAAAATCATATTTAAAAATAATTGGATTCACACCTCATTCCACTATCTCATAAGATTCATCGTACTCGAAACGACACTAAAACAGACCTACGGTTCGAAAGTTACACATCATTTAACTTTACCAAGAAATAACTATCGCTACAGCACGCGGCGCAATTAAAGTTCGCGGCGCGACCTGAACCACACAAACACGTTCGCGGCGCCAACTCATGCACGCGGCGCGATACGAGAAAATAAGTACGCCTTCGCAGCGCCAACACATGGACGCGGCGCGACCTGGCGATTTCGCAGAATTACGGGTCTGCGTTCAGACTCTGCGATTTCACATCCTTTTCACCCAAAAACGATTCCAAACATTGCAGACAGGCATATAATCATCGAATTTCTCCTCACACATCATTATACATCAAAACAACACATCAATAACCAACAATTTATACAAATTCATCAATTATCCCAAATCATAACATACCTAACAATATCAAATCCCAATATACCCAATCGAATCGAATCATACGTTAATCCATCCTATTACCCATAATCACATAATAGAAATTAACCGGAAGAGTCCCCCTTACCTTAGCCAAGAGTTCTTGATTGGTCTCTCCCTCCATTGCTCCTCTTTCACGTTCTTCGTGTTCCAAACTCTTTTCACATTCCTTTATCCTATTCTCCATTCCTTATTTTTTATAAAATAACCTTTTAATTAGAATAGGGCCTTTACTAACATAACACCCCCCTCATTCCTTAACATCACACATGGCCCAACACCATAAACCATCCTTTTCCAATTAAATTCCACAAACCACCAATAATTCTAATTATTAATTAAATTTCCATTTAAATTAAAAATTAAAATATACGGGTGTTACAACTCTCCCCCACTAAAAGAGTTTTCGTCCTCGAAAACATACCTCAAGTAACCAGCTCGTATAAGAGTCCTCCACCTGACTCTTCAGCTCCTAATTAACATTACCATCGGTCAATCCTCAAAATCCATCTGACATAACCAACAGGAAACATGTTTCATACATTCAAATCCCAGCTCTTACGTCGCATTTGACCATCCAAAAGGATACCACTCGCTATATCTCCAAAAGGTTAACAACAATAGTGTCGCGGGGAAAAATCGTTGTCTTTTTTCGAGATGAGACACCTGATGCCTTCTTTGGGCTCGAGTGCTCAAAAAATGATTTTTCTTTTGTTCCGACCAAACTTTTTATTATTTCCAAAGTAGGAAAAGGAAAAAAGCTGCAATAACCTAAAAAGTGGGGGGAGAGATCTTGGGTAAGAGGGTTGGTTATACGAAGGGAAGGTATTAGCACCCAACGTATCTATAGTACTCTATAGGTTTCTTTTCTATATTTTTCATTCCATGTTATTGAGAGGTTCTGTTGTGAGATAGGTGGGACCTAAGGTGTTTGTTTGATTATGCTCGCAAAGATCATCGCGATCCTCTGCATACATATCCCTTAGAGGGAATCAGAGCATCTGTAGCTCGGGGTCTACGGGTGCTAAGGTTTGAGTGGTTTTTTTTGTTTTGTTTTGCTCGCCAAGGATCGACCTTGTGCCTACGTATTCTCAAAGGGATGTTGAGAAAGTCAGAGCAATCGTAGTTCCCACTTATGCTAGTGGAAGCAAAGGAAAATAGACAAATGTCATCTAAATGCTCGATGTATCTAATCTATATCATCACATACATCTTTTTGTTTGAAAATCTTTTCATTATAAGCCCTGGGCTGTGCCACTTATGGCGCTTAGAATGATAAAGATGTTTTTTTGTTTGTTTAACCAGCCTTGTGGCAAAAACTTTCAATGAAGTCAGCCTTGTGACAGAAAGTTTTGATTAATCAGCCAGCCTCGTGGCAAAAGTTTCAATGAAGTCAGCTTTGTGACAAAAACTTTGATTAATCAGCCAGTACGGTGGCAAAACAGTTTGATTGATTAGCCAGCCTTGTGGCAAGAAAAAGTTTGATTGATTTGCCAGCCTTGTGGCAAAAAGTTTGATTGATTGATTGTTTGTGATGATATAGAAGAGATACTCCTAGCATAGAGATGAAAAATGTCTAATCTCCTAGGGTATTTGATTTGGATGTTGGGGGATGCTTATAAGAAACCCGTGGGTCCTTGTACGAAGCCCAAGAGGAGGCTATCCGAGGGTCCTTGCATTGTAAGCCCAAGAGGAGGCTATGGGAGGGACAATCCAGGGTCCTTGCATTGTAAGCTCAAGAGGAGGCTATGGGAGGGACAAGTCGTTTGTACAAAGCCCAAGGGGAGGCATGGTATAGTTGGTTTGAGCTCTTACAGCAATTTCACCGGGAAACCATACTCTATGTCCTAACCTAAACTAGGGAGATTCTTTGCACGAAGCCCAATAGGAGGCTATGGGGAACCTAGTGTTGTACTAAGTTGAACAAGTATATATAACACAAACACAAGTATGTACAAGTACGAACAAATATGAACAAGTACATGAACAAATATGAACAGTTATATGAACAGTTATATATGACAAAGTGTGTGTATATAATGGAGTTTATGAAGGAAATATACCTGTAAGCATGATCCATTTGTATACACGGGGGCTCGGGACTCATACTCGGGGAGAGGCCCACTTGAGTTTATTCAAAATCTATGTAAACAGGTATTTACAAAGGGCTTGGGACTTATACCTACATGGAGGCCCATGGTATTTTTGGGAAGATTTAAAGAAAACCTTCATTTTTTTGATTTGTTGTTCAAAGTTAAAAAACAAACTGATCGAGGTATGTACAAAAATGTGTATGTACAAAAAGGTGTACAATGAAATACCTAATTTCATGTACGGGAATGGGACTTATACCTATGTGGAGGCCCATGTTTTATTTTATAAAACATGGTGGATGATTTTGAAAAAGATGTGAGATTTGAAAAACTGTTTGAAAGTTTATTTTGAAAGAAGTTTTCTGTACAAAGAAAAAACTGTAAAAAGAAAGAGAAAAGGGACTTATACTCTCTAATATTCGAGAGGCCCCACATCATTTTGAAAATCAATTGATCAATTAAAAAGATTTAATCAATAGTTTCAAAAAGAAATGGTTTATCGTTTTTGAAAAGAATCGCGATCGCTTGTTTTAAAATGGTTTGAATCAACTTAATTAATGTAAAAACAAATCTTTTGCTTAGTTAAGACCTAAGTGATTAAGGTTTGATCACAAAAAATATTCACAAGTGATTAGGTTAAAAATTAAATGAAAAAACAATATTTAAAGTATTTAAAAACACTTAAACATGTATCATTTTAAACCTAATTAAAAACATATTAAATAAATCTTTTTTTGTGATTTTTTTTTATATTGTCAAAATATGTATATTAAATAAGAGGTGTGTAAAAAATGAAGAAAAAATAAGTTGATTTGATTGGTTAAATTAATTGATGAAGTTGGTTAAAAAATGAAAGAAAAATAGTTGCAAAAAAATGATTTTGGTCCCTAGGGGTGTTGAACCCACGCCCTCTCTCTCACCAACCAAAACATGGACCAACTGAGCCACGCTTGTGGCTTGTTAAACATACGCGTTTGATAAAATATATTTTAAATCAAGAATTTGAATTTCCCAAACCAAATCTGGCGCCAAGAACACAACCCTAACTGATTTTTGAATTTCTTCAAATCTGTGTTGTTTTGATCGATCAAAGGGTCTATCTCACTCGGTTTTTCACGAGGAACATGATGGTGGTCTTTGATTTCATTTATTTTAACTCTAGGGCCATTGATTCTCTGATGAACACGAAGAACCCTAATTCTATGATTCATTCTAAAATTGTGTATGATTGATGAATTATGAAATTGATTGAGGGCTATTGATCAGTGATAGTGCAGAAACAAGATAGCAACTCAATTTTTCATTTATGATGCATGTATGTATGAGTTTGAAGTTCAAGAGAGCTTACCTTCAAAAACGGCCAATTGGAAATTGAAATCGTGCCTGGAGGTGTTACAGATGTTGTTGCTCAATCTGGACAGCTTCAATGGACCTTAGGGAAGGTGTCTAGATGCTTGGAACAGTTTGAATTCATCTGAGCTAAGCTATGGAGCCCGATCTGCAGAGCTTTGGAGAGTGAATCGAATTTGATGATGGAGGTGTTTCAGATCATGGATGATGGTTGGGACAGTTCATATGAAGTATATGGATGGTGTTAGAAGTGTTAACTTGGACAGATATGGCCTGGAATCGATTTTGGCATGATAAGGCTTAGGTTATGCATATTTGAGAAGTGAGGTAGTGATTTTGAGTTTTAGGTGTTTTTGGGGTGTATGAGTGGTTCAAACACATCACATTTGATGTTTATGAGTTGCTAGAACCATCACTTTGGCCATAACTTCAAGGGTTTGGAGGTTGAGTTTTCTACCTCTTAGAAACTTAAGAAACTTGCATTCTAAGAAAGAAGAGAGAAAACCTATAATTGTGAGGTTTTGATGTGATTTGAAGAGTGATTTGCACCTCTATTTATAGGCCATGAGTTCTGAATGCAGAACTCTTGCAAGTTGATCAAGAATTGGTGATTTGGCTTAAGAGATAAAAAGGAATCTTTTACATTTAATGCAAAATGGTTAAAGTGACCAAACCATGGTTAAAACTCTAGCTTCTTATCCTCTTCCATTCTGATCTCAAATCAGAAAAATATCTTCAATTATTGCATCTATGCATCATTATTTGGATCATTTGGCAAATTGGTTCATAACTTAGTGAAAATGGCATGAAATTTCAAGTGAAAAGTTCACTAATGTCAAAATTCAAAACCATGGCTACACTCCATATTTTTTCATGCTCTTGGACATTTTGGAAAGCTCATGTTATGTACTTCAAAACCCTAGTTGGAAGTTTCTTCAAGACCTTTAAGGAAATGCGTGAAAAAGATCCATGAACTTTGAAGAAAGTGAGATTCTAAGTGCATTTTTCAAAAAGTACCAACTTTGAAGCTCCATATCTCTTAAATGGTTGATCTTATGGAAAAAAATTATATGTGTCAAAGTTGTTTATTGGATCAAAATCTACAACTTTCATGTTGGAAGTTTTTTTCAGTTTGTAGGTGAAATTTTGAGAAATTCCCTTCCAAAGTTTGGAAAAAACCATGAAAAACACTTAGAAATTTTTCTAAGTATGAAAAGTCAAACTTTTGACTTTTTGATTCTTGATTGATTTTCTTGATTTTTCTTGATCAAATGACTTCATATATCATATATTGATGATTCAAAACTTCAAAAGTCATGGTTGACCAAAATTCCCCAAAAGTCAATGGTGATCTTGTACAGTTGACTTTTTCAGACGAATCGCGTTTCTAGAGATTTCAAATGAAACATGCTATCCTCACCAAATGAATGGTATGAATGGATCACATTGAAGCATTAGAGGATATTGAGCCATGGTTTGAGTTGTGGCACCATGTCCTGATTAAAAAGTCAGTGGTTCAGTGAATTAGGTCAAAACCCTAATTGTCGACCTGATGAAATTGATGACTGTGGATCTTGAATTGAGATGCAATTTCCATGGGATATTGTCATAGGGATTATTTGAGTATGATTGAAACCTTTGATTGACTTCCTGGGGATTATCAGGGTTTCCCAAATGTGATCCCTGATTTCAGTCCCTGATAGTTCCAAAACCCTAATCTGATGATTTGAAATTTCACTATTGATCAATCCTTGTATAGGAGATGTTATGAGCCAATGGATTAGGACAAAATGATGCACTTGGGGTCTTGAGGTGATGTCCCAAGTCATTAGGTCAAATCCTGAGCAAAAATCAGGAGTATGATATCTTCAGTCAAAACCCTAATCTGGTTGATTCAGAGCCATTGAGCCTGTTGAAATGAATCTCTGAGGACCAAATGTTGATTGTTGATGAAGATGGTTCCTTTGAGATGGAGGGAGAACAAAACCCTAATTGATTGTTTCTTGTACTGATGAGTTATTTCCTGATTAAATCCTGCTGAGTCACAAGTAACAAACACAAGCTATGCAATTTGTTAGAGATGCAAATGATGCATATGCAATGATATGAGGTGGTATCTTAGGTCAAAAATTGGGGTATGACAAATAGAACATTGAGGTACAACCTATACAATACGCTCAACAACTGAGTAATACAATTACACAATCCATAGTATGATCACACTTGATCAACAATGCAGTAATGCATTCCATCTACTAAATATACCAACCTTAGACACACTCTTTCATCTGAGCGATAAAGTAATACTTACACTTTTCACCAACCGCTTCCTTCAAGAAACTCAATACTCATATTCCTATACCATTGAATTCCAATTATCTGACTCCTCTTAAGTCAAGCCATCGATTATCCAACACTTTACATTCCGCTTTTTCCGCACTACTCCGATTACTCATCACAATCATCTATACCAAATAGATTTCTGAGTTTTACCCGATTCCGACTCTCTTTACTTATTCGTTCAAGAATCACTCTTCATCATTCGTGGTACCAATTTACCATTCAGGAATACTTACTCGCACTCGAAAACAATTTCCAGAGTTACTACATCTATTAAAACATATTAACCATCAGAACAAGTACACACACAAGTAACTATAGTCACACTCATCAGCTTCAATATATCGTTGCTCACAAAATAGCTCAAACTGAGTTTCGCTCTTTTCTAAGAATTAAATCCACTTTGTCCTTCATAGAGTGTAATTACTCATTATATCTGGAATCTACAATATCACCTTAATAACAACACAAAATTATTACAACATCATATAACATCAACTCTTCGTTTTAACTTCGTCGAATATATACTCGTTAACTACGTACAACCGTAGTAACATATTCATCATCTCGGCAATTATTCAAAAGAGTTACAATTCTTCGACACGACATCCTTACATCCACTGGATTCTAAACCCAACATATAGATCAGTACATATTCTCTATGTAGGCTCCTGACATATTAATTCCTCACTTGCCACGAGTAGTACTCATAACACTACTCCACATCACACTTTCGCTGTGCGACTCTGATTACCCGTCTTAAGTCATTTGCCCATCATGTTGCACTCTTTCATATTCATCTCTTCATAAATTCACACAACATAGTGAGTGATTATTCCCACGGCTTCGCATTCATCTCATCTTATAACATTAAGGTAACAAAACAAGTTCATCTCATTTATATGATTCCGCCTACTATCAACAAGAGATTAAGGGTGATCAAGTCCTCAATTTGTCAATAGATAGCCGACAATCTATATGTAAGCATAAACCGTCGTTACTACATAATAGTGTCCTTTCCGAGTTTGCACCCAAACTCATTAACATCATCATAGTACAATAATTCACTATGGTTTCCTTCTAGAATATCCTTCTGAAGCTCAAAACATCAGAAACACAAATCCAATCACTCAACCTCATTATATTATTCCCGTCGATTCTGAATTCACCGCCTTTACTTTGGTAATTCAAAGTCAACTTACCGATCAACTCAACATCATCTTTCTGACCTTTTCTAATCTCGTTAAGAATACCACTAGTCATCTTCTAGCATACTCAATCTAACACTATTAGGAGTGCCTTCACATACTAACTCAAGTCTTTAAATTGTCCAATTAAATCCAACTCATTCATCATTAGCACCGACATTTTTAAGACTTCTTACGCAACACAATAGCACAACATTCATAACTCGTGGTTTTAATCCAAATTCTATTACATCCTTCACGTCCAAATATCACCCCACTCGGAATCTCAACAAAGTCTTCCGCACGTCAACAAATGTTATAAATCCCCTACAATTCTTCTTTTATACTTATCGTTACTTTGCCATCACAAATACGATTCCAAGGGTTCTAAAGTTTATTCCATCTTTACTACTAATGCACTCTTCACTAAAATTCATCGGCACTCAAACCATCTTTATTACCGAACATCTCATCAACCTATTCATCAACAACATGTTCCACTCAATTTTTGTTTCAAACAATCACGGTAGTAGGCATTCCTATTCAACCAGTTTCACGCTCCCATAACCGACTTCAGAACCTCCCCTCATAGGGTCACTCTACAGTATTTATAAATCTCCCATAAGGTAGTGTCATACCCCAATTTTTGACCTAAGATACCACCTCATATCATTGCATATACATCATTTGCATCTCTAACAAATTGCATAGCTTGTGTTTGTTACTTGTGCTCAGCAGGGTTTAATCAAGAGATCACTCATCAGTGCAAGAAACAATCAATTAGGATTTTGTTCTCCCTTCATCTCAAATGAATCATCTTCATCAATAATCAACATTTGGTCCTCAGAGATTCATTTCAACAAGCTCAACAGCTTTGAATCGACTGAATTAGGGTTTTGACTGAAGACAGCACACTCCTGACTTTTGCTCAGAATTTGACCTAATGACTTGGGACATGACCTCAAGACCCCAAGTACATCATTTTGACCTAATCCATTGGCTCAGAACATCTCTTTCACAAGGATTGATCAACAATGAAATCTCAGATCATCAGATTAGGATTTTTGAACTATCAGGGACTGAAATCAGGGATCACATTTGGGAAACCCTAAAAACCCCCAGGAAGTCAATCAAAGGTTTCAATCATCCTCAAATAATCCCTATGACAATATCCAATGGAAATTGTGTCTCAATTCAAGATCCATAGTCATCAATTTGTGTTCATTTGAAGTGTGCCATTTTCAATTTGTGCGATTCAAGAGATTAGTTTGGAATTTGTTCAAAGAATTGGCATGTGGATTTGTCATTGACGAAAGAAAGTGTTTCATATGGATTGCTTGGAATTTAGAACAAATTCAAAATTATCCATAAGAATTTCTTCAAGGTTTGCAAAAAAGGAGAAGACATTATCCATTTTGAGTTCATTTTGAAAGAATTGCTTCAAGTATGGTTCTAAGACCATGAATTCAAGAATTTCAAGTTCAATATTATTTCAAAGATCCATGATGGCAAGAACATGTTTCAAGGCCTAAAATTCAAAGGATTTCCTATCCTTTTCTATTCAAAAGGAATTTAAATTTCATTCAAGATCATTCAAGAATATTCAAAGCTTCATACTTGAATAACAATTTCACTCAAGAATATTGGAATTTCATGATTGAATAATAATTTCATTCAAGTTCTAAAAGAAGTTCAAGCATTTACATGGAACAAATGAATTACAAAGGAACTTTATCTAAAGTTCACGAATTACAAAATTCCATTCATTTTCAAGAATGCAAAGTTCATACAATTTAAAGTTGGAATAAATTGGAATTACAAGAAAAAGAAAAGTAAAGCTTCAAAGACTTTCTTGAATTCTTCAATCTTCAAAGTCTTCATTCTTCAAAATTGAATTTCTTCATGCTTTCATCAAGAATGCTCATGTCACATGGAAAAAGAAACAAGAAGGGTGAGATTAGCAAAAAGTTCAACAAAATATTCAAAAGCCCAAATCAAAACAAAAAGGGGTGTATTTAGCAAAGAAATAATTCAAGACAAAAAGGAATCAAAGATATTTTTTCCCACTTGCATAAGAAATAATGTCATAAAGAATATTCTTATTCTTATGAGATTTTTGCAATGATTACAATTTGGATATCAAGTTTATTACCAAATGCCAAACACTCCCTTAACTTTTTCCTATAAATAGAAGGCCTCACTTCATTGCAAATCACACCAAAGCTACTATACTACTAGCTTTCTCACTTCTTTCTCTTCTCTTATAGTTTTCATATTTCTTGGTAAGAAGGAGAAATTCTTCAAACCAAAGAAAACTACTTGGAAAAAATAAGAGTTTCTAGTTACAAAGTTTCTTGAAAGAGAGTGAAGAAGAAATTCTTCATACCTTGGTGTGAAGAGTTCCCATGGCATCACCTTCATCAAAAGCCTACAACAACAAGCAAAGTTGTTAGGGAAATTGTTAGTAACAATTCAAGGTTGTTAGTAACAATAAAGAATTCAAGGCGTACCTTCAACAATAATCCGGCGAAAACCTCCTCGCCGTAGGTAAGCTAATTTCACTCTTACTCTCAATATTGTTGTTACCATTAACATATTTCCCTGTTAAGACAAAATTTCCAGAAAAAATAGAGAAAGCATGTGTTATTGTCTCATAAAGGAGAATTGTGTCATGAAGAATGAAATTGAGTAAAGCACACTTGGGTCTCTACCTCTGTTTGTGAAAGAAACCGGGTTATACGGTAAGTTCTTCTCGTCGAGATAAGATCCCATGGCCACTGAAAAATCATAGGTGCTGTAAGTGAAAACAAAAGCAGAGACAAAGACAAAACTTGCGGTTCATTTTAAGACAGCATCAACAACAACAATTCACAATTCAGAAGCCGTAACAACAACACAGTAGCGGTTCAGATTCGGGATTCAGAATCAACACAGTAGTAACAACAAACTTACAGCAGATTCTCAAGAGCAGAAGTGAATAGTTTGCATACCTTAACAAAATCCGGAAAAACATCTCTTGCCGCAGGTAAGTTGACTTCACCCCTTGCTCTCAAATATTGCTTTTATCAGTTGCTACAAATATATTGTTCCTGTATTATCTAAAAATCTGAAAATAGAGAAAGCATAAGTTGTTGTTGCTATTGTCATTAAAAAGAACTGAGTTGCAAACATAATTTATGAGAATCATACCTTTAAGGAACCTCTTGTTCGTCCTTGGCCACCGTGAGAGACTCTGTGTTGTTGTTGTTCGCAACAAGAGTTGAACACCAAGAGAATACATTAGGTTGTTGTGGTTATTCCGAAAAAAACTGAATGAAAGCTTGCTGTTGTTATTCACCGAGAGAAGAATCATGAGTCAAGTGAAAACGAAACCGAGTGAGAAAGAGGGCTTCGGTTGTTGTTTGTTTAACAGAGAACGTAAGTTATTGTTAACATACTGTGAAGAGTGAAAACATACCTGAGTTTTCACTTCTGCTTGTGAGTGAAATTGGGTTACCAATTGGAAGTTTGTTCTTGTAATTTACGGCAAGCTCCTCCGTCTCCTTCCATGGCCGCCGGAAAACCAAAGTGTTGCGGTTGTTGTTTTCGTTTCGCCGAGAGATGGAGAGCAAGCGTGAGAGATTTGATTTGTTGTTGGTTGTTCGCAGCAAGAGAGAGACAGCGAAGGGAGAGCCGAGTGAGAGCTTAAGTTATTGTTGTTCGCGGCAAGAAGGGAGAAGCTTTGTTCTCCTGTGTATGATTTTTTCAGAAAAATGCGTGAGAGGAAGAAGAGAAATGAGCGCTGCCTCATTTTCTTTTGGCTAGGGTTTTCTCTAACCCAGTTTGTGTGTTAAGACATGGGCGGATCCGGGTCACACTGACCCGACCCGGTCCGGCCCAAACCATTTTATTGTTTCAGCTTTTAACATTTTTTGGGCTGCACCCCCATCTGATTTCCAGCACACCTCTGGCCCAAACATTAGTTTTTTTTACTATTTTCTTTTAGTTTTCTTTGAGAAAATTGTTCATAAAAAAAGACTTAATGTTTTAATTAGATATAGGATTTTAATTTCTTTTCTAATCCTTATTTTAGATACATATTTTTATTTATGTTTCTAATTATTTTCTTCTTCTCATAAAAAACAACAAAAAATATATTAGATGCATATTTTAGTTTATGTTTTCTAATTATTTTCTCTTTTCATAAAAAAATCACAAAAATATCTTCTTTTAGAATTAATTCTTATTTGAATTTGATATTTTCATATTATTTTGTGTAGTTAATCATTTAAATTTCTAATTGGTTACTGTTGCACATTTTACTTGAATTTTTTAACTTCGTCCAAGACTTCGAGATTATTTCTCTGTTGTCTTTTGGATTTGTCTGTTTTGTTTGGTTTTCCATTTGCTGTAGAATTCCATAAACAATTACTGGATGATCGTGGAATGCTGTAAGCTGTGAGCTTATCCGACGTTCTATTCTGCTGGTGTGGATGCTTAATATCTGTTGAGATCCTAATTTATTCCAAGCACATCACTTGAAGATCACGGTAACACCTCAAACTCAGAAATCCAATTTTCTCATTCTTCGAGGTAAGCCTAAAACTCAATCAACTGTTTTCACAACAATAACCAATTCACTTTCAAATCATCCATTGTTTTTCAAAACAGTGGGGCCTCTCGAATATTAGAGAGTGTAAGTCCCATTTCTTTTCTTTTTGTACAGTTTTTTTTTTCTTTAAACAATAAAACTTCTTCAAAAACAAAATCTTTTCAAACAGTTTTCAAATCATTTTCAAAACAACAAAACTTCAAATTATCCAAAGCTTTTCAAATATACCACGGGCCTCCACGTAGGTATAAGTCCCAAGCCCTTTTGTACATACCCACTCCAGTACATGAAATTAGGTATTTCATTGTACGCCTTTTGTGCATATCTCGATCAGTTTGATTTTTAACTTTGAAATACAAACCAAAAATGAAGGTTTCTTTAAATCTTCCCAAAAATACCATGGGCCTCCATGTAGGTATAAGTCCCAAGCCCTTTGTGAATACCTGTTTACATAGCTTTGAATAAACTCAAAAGGGCCTCTCCCCGAGTATGAGTCCCGAGCCCCTATGTATACAAATGGAGCATGCTTACAGGTATATTTCCTTCATAAACTCCATTATATGCACACACTTTGTCATATATATGTGCTTGTTCATACTTGTTCATATCTGTTCATATAACTGTTCATATTTGTTCATGTACTCGTTCATATTTGTTCGTACTTGTTCATACTTGTGATTGTGTTATATATGCTTGTTCAACTTAGTACAACACTAGGTTCCCCATAGCCTCCTATTGGGCTTCGTGCAAAGAATCTCCCTAGTTTAGGTTAGGACATAGAGTATGGTTTCCCGGTGAAATCGCTCTAAGAGCTCAAACCAACTATACCATGCCTCCCCTTGGGCTTTGTACAAACGAGTGACCCTCCCATAGCCTCCTCTTGGGCTTACAATGCAAGGACCCTGGATTGTCCCTCCCATAGCCTCCTCTTGGGCTTACAATGCAAGGACCCTCGGATAGCCTCCTCTTGGGCTTCGTACAAGGACCCACGGGCTTCTTATAAGCATCCCCAATATCCAAATCAAATACCCTAGGAGATTAGACATTTTTCATCTCTATGCTAGGAGTATCTCTCCTATATCATCACAAACAATCAATCAATCAAAATCAAACTTTTTTGCCACAAGGCTGGCTAATCAATCAAACTGTTTTACCACCGTACTGGATGATTAATCAAAGTTTTTGTCACAAGGCTGACTTCATTGAAACTTTTGCCACGAGGCTGGCTGATTAATCAAAACTTTTTGTCACAAGGCTGACTTCATTGAAAGTTTTTTGCCACAAGGCTGGTTAAACAAACAAAAAAACCAAACAGATGTATGTGATGATATAGATTAGATACATCTAGCATTTAGACGACATTTGTCTATTTTCCTTTGCTTCCACTAGCATAAGTGGGAACTACGATTGCTCTGACTTTCTCAACATCCCTTTGAGAATACGTAGGCACAAGGTCGATCCTTGGCGAGCAAAACAAAACAAAAAAACCATTCAAACCTTAGCACCCGTAGACCCCGAGCTACAGATGCTCTGATTCCCTCTAAGGGATATGTATGCAGAGGATCGCGATGATCTTTGCGAGCATAATCAAACAAACACCTTAGGTCCCACCTCTTTCTCACAGAACCTCCACCATAACAAGCATGGAATGAAAAAAACAAAGCAAAGAAACCTATAGAGTACTATAGATACGTTGGGTGCTGATACCTTCCCTTCGTATAACCAACCCTCTTACCCAAAGATCTCTCCCCCCACTTTTAGGTTATTGCAGCTTTTTTCCTTTTCCTCTTTTGGAAACAATAAAAAGTTTGGTCCGTACAAAAGAAAAATCATTTTTTTTGAGCACTCGAGCCCAAAGAAGGCATCAGGTGTCTCATCCCACAAAAAAGAGGAACAAAACGGTTTTTCGCCCGCGACAGAAAAATGGCGACTTCACTGGGGAACATCTTTTTATTGTTTCCAAAGGAAGGGTTAATTCTATTTGCTTTATTTTTCATTTCATTTTTTGTTATATGTGTGATTCTGGTTCTGTTACTTGCGTGGTTCTGTTACAAGTGATACATTATGGACAAATCCTAACCCGGATTAAGTACACATAAGAAATTAGGTGGAGGGTATAGTCATGTGCAGGCGCACGTGAGAATCCTTCCGCTCAGTGGAGGTTCCTTGTTGGTAATATATGTTTAGCATGTTTCGTAGCGAAGACATTATTACTTTCATTGAACTGTAGAAGCTGAGAGACCGTAGAACCCCAACCCATCCTGGCCTTATTAGGTTGTGGTGCAGAAACTATTCAGGTGAAGACTTGGATTAGTTGTCATGCGGAGAACCACACTCAGACGAGTTTTTCTTGAGAATATTACTGGCTCATGAGTTTAATTGTGGAAGGCCGGTAATATCCGAAAGAAAAATGTAGACTCTGACGTATCAGTAGAACATGTCATGCAGGTGATTAACTAGATCTATCCCATTTTTGGTTCTCTGACCTCATGCTCGTGACTTTGGACCTTTGAACCTATGCGTTACCACGTTTGCGTTACCATGTTTGTATACCATGTTTGTAGTACCATGTTACCATGTTTGCGCTACCATGTTTGTTTCACCATGTTTGAATATGTGGCATCCATGCATCCATGCATTCATACATTAAAAAAAACCCATCTTTTTCCATAAAAACATGATTTTTCCAAAAAAAAATTAGAGAATTTTCTTTGCAAACATTATAGGATTAAGTTATGGAAAAAAGGTATACCAAAAAGTACGGTTTCAAAACGCCTGATGTAGAAAGACTGATAGAGTTAGCATCTTCTGTACAAGATCCTTCTAATTTTAGGAAAAGCTATGGAAAGCTTTTGCCTATCCTGAACACTCATGTTGATGAAGGACTTCTCAAAACTCTGGTTCAGTTCTATGATCCCATCTACCGTTGTTTTACCTTTCCAGACTACCAGTTGGTACCGACCTTGGAAGAATATGCCAATCTTTTAGGTATTCCTGTGTCTGACAAAATACCCTTCAATGGTTTGGAAGCCATTCCTAAGTCACACATCATTGCAGCGAGTATCCACATGAAAAAGTCTGAAGTAGAGAGTAATTGGACTACCAAAGGAAACCTCCCGGGATTAACCTCACACTTCCTAATAAAGAAAGCCTTTGATTTCATCGAAACTGGTAGCATGATAGCTTTTGAAGCCATACTAGCCTTGCTCATCTATGGGTTGGTTCTGTTTCCCAATGTCGACAACTTTGTTGATATCAATGCCATAAAGATCTTTCTGATTGGAAATCCTATTCCGACTTTACTTGGTGACATGTATTTCTCTGTCCATCATAGGAATCGCCAAGGCGGTGGAATCATTGTATGTTGTGCACCTTTGTTGTTCAAATGGATTGTTTCACACTTACCTGAGTCTCCTATTTTCACGGAAAACCGAGAAGGTTTGCGTTGGCCTCGAAGACTTATGTCTCTTACTAATAATGATATTCATTGGTATACCTTGGCTCGCTGTGGTACAGAAACCATTGAAAGTTGTGGAGAGTTCGCCAACGTACCCCTCATTGGTACACAAGGAGGAATTAACTATAATCCGGTCCTAGCCCGACGACAACTCGGGTATGCAAATTCAGTTAAACCTGTTGGTCCCACAGTGGAAGGATACTTTTACCGAGAAGGGGATAATCCTAAAAAGTTGAAAGCAAGAATGGTGAGAGCTTGGTACGATGTCCGATGGAAAGAAAAAGGTGAGGAAAGAAATTGCATTGCCATGGACGCCTACACCTGCTGGGTAAAGAAAAGAGCCAAGGAGTTCCAAATGCCTTATGCTTATGAAAAACCCATGTTTCCTGCTGTGTCTCAACGACCCAACATTCCAGCTATGGAGGAATACCAACGCACTTTGGCTAAAATGAGGACAGAAAAAGATGCTTGGGAAGAAAAGTTTCGTAGCACTGAGGTGGAAAATAGAAAGTTGAAGAAAAGAGTGAAAGATCACGAAGAAACTCTCTATTATCAAGATGGATGGCTCATGAGCAAAGATGAGAAGATTCGTCAGAAAGACGCTGCAATCAAGAGGTATATCAAAGAAAGCAAGAAAAATCTTGAAGGCTCGACAAGCAACGCTCCGACTCCTGATGATTGGAAGACTGTTGTTGACAAGCTGAGAGCTGAAAAGGCCGAATTGAAAGCTCACTATGGGAAAGAAATCATGAAGCTCAAGCTGCACAATGCATTTGGTTCTTCGTCTGATGAAGATGTTTAGGATTTGTTTAGATTTTTTATTTATCATTTGCTTTTGTAAGGAGCTACGCTCCAATGTTGTAACATTTCCCATTATTGCAATAAAAAAAATGAATGAATAAAAGAATTGTTTGTGTTCAAATGTTTGCAAGGAAATAATCTTTAAAATATTTGGAAAAAATCATAAATTTCTTTTTGCATACATCATTCTACATATCGAGTCTGTTGTATAGAGTCTCATCTTTTGGATCTTTCTCCAATAGATCGTCAAGCTGTCGCGTCTCAAAGTTTCTCGACCGCGCTCGCAATCAGATCACAGATACAATACTCGTTCGAATAGAAGAAGAGTAATGGAACACTCTGAACAAGAGAATATTGAGCTTCGTGGTACAGTGACCACCCTTCAGGAAAAGTTGGAAAGTCTCACTACTCTGGTTGACTCCTTGATGGCCGCACAGAATCAGCCGCCGCCACCTAACAGCCAAGCAGCGGTAACATCTGAAGTCACTACTCCAGTTTCTACAGTTGCGTTCGGCATTCCATCTTTCTCCATGCCAGAAGGTTGGGGCACGCCTTTCAGCTTCGGTACAGGTTTTCGCCATAATTTCTCTGGGGTCCAAACAGCTACAACTGAAGCGCCTGCTGCACAAGGTTCAGCGTTTATTCCACATTCAGGGGTAACTTTTTCCCAAATCACTATGGCACTTTCTCAACCCACTATGACGGTTCCGACCCCTACGGTTCACACTGTTCCTTATGACGGTAATGAGATTTATCATGATCAGGGTGATAGCACGAATCAGCGTAACCTTGTGGAAGATCTCCAAGAGCAGTTCAACAAGATTCAGCTGGAAGTTAAGGCTATCCGTGGAAAAGATTTGTTTGGAAAGAATGCCCAGGAGCTATGTTTGGTTCCCAGTGTACAAATACCTGCTAAATTCAAGGTCCCAGACTTTGAAAAGTACAAAGGTAGTTCTTGTCCACAAAGCCATCTTGTGATGTATGCCAGGAAGATGTCTACTTATGCAGATAATCATCAGTTGCTTATCCATTACTTTCAAGACAGTTTGACTGGTGCCGCACTGAAGTGGTACACAGGCTTGGATAGCACCAATATTCGGACTTTCAATGACCTAGGTGAGGCCTTTGTCCGACAATACAAGTATAACTCGGATATGGCTCCAGACAGAGATCAGCTTCGATCCATGGCTCAGAAAGACCATGAAGCTTTCAAAGAGTATGCCCAACGATGGAGAGAAACTGCTGCTCAGATTAATCCACCGTTAAAAGAAAAAGAGATGACAAAGATCTTTTTGAATACTCTCAGTCCGTTTTATTATGAACGCATGATTGCTAGTGCTCCAAGTGATTTCACCGAAATGGTAAACATGGGGATGCGTCTAGAAGAAGGAGTCCGAACAGGACGTTTGACTAAAGAAGGTGGATCTTCAAGTGGAACCAAAAAGTTCGGAAGTGGTTTCCCAAAGAAGAAAGAACAAAATGTTGACATGGTATCCCAAGGGAGGCCAAGAGGAAATGTCAATCGTCCACGACAGGTGGCTGCTATTGCACCAGTCGTTAATACCGCACCGAATCCGGGATTTACCCCGCAGTTTCAACAACAGCCTCGACCACAGGCTCAACAGTTTAACAATAATCAGAATCGTGTACAAAGAGCTCCACGGTTCGATCCGATTCCAATGACCTACACAGAATTGTACCCTGCTTTGGTTGAAAGAGGTCTTGTTCAAACTAAAGCACCACCACCAGTACCTGAGAAACTCCCATGGTGGTACAAAGCTGAGGTCTCATGCCCTTATCATCAAGGAGCACCTGGCCATGATCTTGAGCATTGCATAGCCTTGAAATATGAAGTCCAGAGGTTGGTTAGGTCTAATCTCCTCTCTTTCAGAAATTTGAATCCTAATGTGCAAGCAAATCCGCTGCCCAATCATGGAGGGCATGTTGTAAACATGGTGTATGGATGTCCTGGTCCGTACCGAGTCTATAATATCAATTTCTCAAGAGCAGATTTGGTACAAATGCACGCCACTCTCTGTCGAGGGCCGAGTTTTCGCCAGCATCAATATGGTTCCTGTAGAATATGTTGTGTAGATCCTTACGGATGTTCGATTGTGAGAAGAGATCTCCAAGTACTGTTGGATAATGGTACTATTCAGATCTACAGAAATAGGGATGAAAATGAAGTTAACATGATAGGATGTTATCCGCATGAGCTTTTAGTCTCAGATATCAACTCGGAAATGCCTACAGTTAACGTCATCGTTCCTCATTTCAACATGCCTGAGCGCATGGAAGTTACTTACAACAAGCCGAAGGTTCCTATTGCTCCTTTGATCATTTGTCTACCTGGACCTGTTCCTTATGACTCTGACAAGGCAGTTCCATACAACTACAATGCTACAATGATAAAGATTGGACAAGAAGTTCCTTTGTCTACTCTCTCATCTGTTGTAAACATTGCTGATGTAAGTCGTGTAACAAGAAGTGGACGTGTGTATACTCCACTACCTCCAAAGCAACCTGTTGCTCCTGCAACCGAACAAAGTCCTGTGAATACACCAGTAGGGAATCCTGAGGAAACTCTTGTTAGTAATACAAACACTGATGTTGGTCAATCCAGTGGAACCAATGTCAATCCAGATTTTGATGAAATTTTGAAGCTTATCAAAAGAAGTGAATACAAGATTGTGGATCAGCTTATGCAGACTCCTTCAAAGATCTCAATACTTTCATTGCTGTTGAATTCAGAAGCCCACAGGGAAGCCCTGATGAAGGTATTGGATCAAGCTTTTGTAGATCATGATGTGACTGTTGACCATTTTGATGGGATAATAGCCAACATAACAGCTTGTAACAATTTAAGCTTCTGTGATGAAGAACTCCCCGAGGAGGGTAAAAATCACAATCTTGCTTTGCACATTTCTATGAACTGTCAGTCAGACTCTTTGTCCAATGTGTTGGTAGACACCGGATCTTCCTTGAATGTTATGCCAAAGACGACTCTTACTCGCTTGTCTTACCAAGGAATGCCTATGAAGTTCAGTGGTGTAGTTGTCAAAGCATTTGATGGATCGCGAAAATCTGTTATCGGCGAAGTCAACCTTCCCATGACAATTGGTCCACAAATATTTCAAATCACTTTCAAAGTCATGGACATTCAAGCTGCTTATAGCTGTCTGTTAGGACGACCATGGATCCATGAAGCAGGGGCAGTAACATCTACGCTCCATCAAAAGTTAAAATTTGTAACAAATGGAAAATTGGTAACAATAAGTGGAGAACAAGCCTTGATGGTGAGCCATTTGTCCAATTTCTCTTTCATTGGTGCTGATGATGTGGAAGGAACTCAGTTCCAAGGTCTCTCTTTAGAAGACGAATCTTCCAAGAAGAAAGCATCGATCTCTTCTTACAAAGAGGCAGTGAAAGTAGTGAAAGATGGAACTACCACTGGCTGGGGGCAAGTTGTGATCCCGACCAAGAATGAAACTAGAGCAGGTCTCGGATGTTCACCAACATTCTCAAACTGCACCAAGAAGGATGAAACCCTTCGTCCGATCAAAGAAACATTCGTTAGTGGAGGATTCCTTAACCCAATTCCTCAAGAGGTTAATGTCCTTATCGAAGAATGCGTCGAAGAAGGTCTACCTGATCCTGAAGAAGAATGGAAATGTTATCTCAATGACTCGGGATAGGAAGAACCATATCCTCCGTCACAGAAATCCAAAGGCAAAGAAATTGAGCCTGTTCCTGCAGAGATCTGGGACACCTTGGGACAACCAAGTGGGAAATATGATTACATGGTGAAATATACTGCACCTGAAAGTTCAAAGATTGCGATTGAGGATATCCAACCAACTGGATGGGGAGATTCCTTTGAATATAATAGTCAACCAGAAGAGGCTTATCAGCCTTGTCAATTTTCTCAGCAACCTGAAATTACTGGAGATTTCAGATTCAATGCATCTGCCAAGATTAACAAGCCTGAAGATGGTTATTATCACATAAATGCCATTTTTGAAGATGAAGGGGAAGATGGCCCCGCAACTGACTCGGAAAGTGTCGCTGACAATGAGTCTCTTCATCCTGAAGACTGGGAAATACATCCTGAAAATTCTGAAGATTGTGACTCATCTTATGCTCTTCAAGAAGTAGAAGAAGACCGTTTCAACTCTACAAAGAACAAGGTTGACAAACCAGGACCTTCAAATCCTGCTCGACCAGCGGTCAATGTCAATGCTGGAGATAACTCTGAGGAGAATTTTCCTGAATACATAATACACAGAGGAGTTCGTTGTTACTGGAAGGCTGTCGACGTCCCGAATGTTGTTCGCCGCTCAAAGTAATCACCTCGCTGTTATTTTGACCTCCTGCCTTGCCCAAAGCAGAGAGATGTTTTATAGGGCTTTGCTTTTAAATGTTCCGCCCAAATAACTTTGTGTATAGGGCTTTGTTTTAAAAGTTTCCCTCTTTGTCCTGCCCAAGGCAAATGAGTTTGTGTTTAGGGCTTTGTTTCAAAAATGAATCATAAATAAAGTGTCATTTTGAATTCCCTACATTATATGTTTTATTTTTGCTTTTTTCTGGAAATGGTAATCCTAAAAAACCAAAAAAAAAAAACTTTTCCAAAAAAAATCTGCATACACTCTTGCATTCATAAATTTTCTGAAATAAATATAAATCACATGTGCAGATTTACTATTGATAAACCCATTGAATGCAATAACCCTATGCCCTCTCCCAACTTTGAGTTTCCTGTGTTCGAAGCCGAAGAAGAGGAAGAAGAGGAGATCCCGGACGAGATCTCTCGATTACTTAAGCACGAGGAAAGAGCCATTCTGCCTCACAAAGAGCCTTTAGAAAAGATCAACTTGGGTTCTGAAGAAGACAAAAAAGAAGTGACCATTGGATCGCTGCTTGATGCTGATGTCAAGAGTAAGTTGACAGACCTTCTCAAAGAATATGTTGACATGTTTGCTTGGTCCTACCAAGACATGCCTGGGTTGGATACCAATATTGTTCAGCATTACTTGCCATTGAAGCCAGAATGTCCGCCAGTTAAGCAGAAATTGCGAAGGACTCACCCTGATATGGCTAACAAGATCAAAGTGGAAGTTCAAAAGCAACTCGACGCAGGTTTTCTTGTCACCTCTGAGTATCCTCAATGGTTGGCTAACATAGTGCCAGTTCCGAAGAAAGATGGAAAGGTCAGAATGTGTGTTGACTACCGTGACTTGAACAAGGCCAGTCCAAAAGATGACTTTCCATTACCACATATCGACATGTTGGTTGATAACACTGCTAAGTTCAACGTCTTTTCCTTCATGGACGGGTTCTCCAGTTATAATCAGATCAAGATGGCTCCTGAAGACATGGAGAAGACATCTTTCATCACCCCATGGGGTACTTTTTGCTACAAAGTGATGCCGTTTGGATTAAAGAATGCAGGCGCAACTTACCAAAGGGCAATGACTACTCTCTTTCATGACATGATGCATAAAGAAATTGAAGTTTATGTGGACGACATGATAGCCAAGTCCAGCACAGAAGAAGAACATATTGAATACCTTTTGAAGTTGTTTCAACGACTAAGGAAATATCAGCTTCGCTTGAATCCTAACAAATGTACTTTTGGGGTTAGATCTGGAAAACTCTTGGGTTTCATTGTCAGCCAAAGAGGTATCGAAGTAGATCCCGACAAAGTCAGAGCTATTCAAGAGATGCCTGCACCAAAGACTGAAAAACAAGTTAGAGGATTTCTCGGACGATTGAACTATATCTCCAGATTTATCTCTCAAATGACTGCTACATGTGGGCCAATTTTCAAGCTTCTCCGCAAAGATCAAGGGGTTGTATGGACTGAAGATTGCCAGAAAGCGTTCGACAGTATCAAAGAGTACATGTTAGAACCACCAATATTGATTCCTCCAGTTGAAGGAAGACCGTTAATCATGTACCTTACTGTGTTGGAAGAATCCATGGGTTGTATGCTTGGACAACAAGATGAAACCGGTAAGAAGGAGCATGCCATCTATTACCTGAGTAAGAAATTCACAGATTGTGAGTCTCGTTACTCCATGCTCGAAAAAACATGTTGTGCTTTGGCTTGGGCTTCAAAACGTCTCCGCCAATACATGATCAACAATACTACTTGGTTAATCTCCAAAATGGATCCGATCAAGTACGTCTTTGAAAAGCCTGCCTTAACAGGAAGGATTGCCCGATGGCAAATGCTGTTATCCGAATATGACATTGAATACCGTGCTCAAAAAGCGGTCAAAGGAAGCATTCTCGCCGATCACTTGGCGCATCAACCAATCAATGAATATCAATCTCTCAAGTTTGACTTTCCTGATGAAGATGTCTTATACTTGAAGATGAAAGATTGTGACGAACCGTTACCAGAAGAAGGTCCTGAGCCCGGATCAAGATGGGGCCTAATTTTTGATGGAGCAGTAAACGCTTTTGGCAATGGAATTGGGGCAATCATCATCACTCCCAAGGGTACTCATATCCCGTTCTCTGCCAGACTGCTATTTGATTGCACCAATAACATCGCAGAATATGAAGCTTGTATCATGGGTCTCGAAGAAGCCATTGACTTAAGGATCAAGATCCTAGACATATATGGAGATTCAGCCCTTGTGATCAACCAAATCAAAAACAAGTGGGAAACTTACCACCCTGGCTTGATTCCTTACAGAGATTATGCAAGACGTCTGTTGACTTTCTTCAACAAGGTTGAATTGCATCATATACCTCGAGATCAGAATCGAATGGCAGACGCCTTGGCTACTCTATCTTCCATGTTCAAAGTCAGTCACTGGAATGATGTGCCTAAAGTCAGAATCACGCGCCTTGAAAGGCCCGCCTATGTGTTTGCAACTGAAGCAGTCATCGATGATAAACCGTGGTTCCACGACATCAAACGCTTCCTTCAAACTCAAGAGTACCCGCTTGGGGCATCAAACAAAGATAAGAAAACTCTAAGGAGACTTTCTGGCAGTTTCTTCCTGAATGGAGATGTGCTATACAAAAGAAACTTCGACATGGTTTTGCTCAGATGCGTGGATAGACACGAAGCAGACATGTTAATGCATGAAGTGCATGAAGGGTCCTTTGGAACTCATTCAAACGGGCATGCAATGTCCAAGAAAATGTTAAGAGCTGGATACTATTGGTTGACAATGGAATCTGACTGTTATAAACACGTGAAGAGATGTCACAAGTGCCAGATCTACGCAGATAAGATCCATGTGCCACCGACTCTACTCAACGTTCTCTCATCTCCGTGGCCTTTTTCCATGTGGGGTATTGACATGATTGGAATGATCGAGCCGAAAGCTTCAAACGGTCATCGTTTCATCTTGGTAGTAATTGATTACTTCACCAAATGGGTCGAAGCAGCATCTTATGCCAATGTTACAAGACAAGTGGTTGTGAGGTTTATCAAGAATAACATCATTTGCCGATATGGTGTTCCCAGCAAGATCATTACTGACAATGGTTCAAACTTGAACAACAAGATGATGAAAGAATTGTGTGAGGAATTCAAGATTGAGCATCATAACTCTTCTCCTTACAGACCAAAAATGAACGGCGCTGTTGAAGCTGCTAACAAGAACATTAAGAAGATCGTCTAGAAAATGGTCGTCACTTACAAAGACTGGCACGAAATGCTGCCATTTGCTTTACATGGGTACCGTACTTCAGTGCGTACTTCGACAGGGGCAACTCCCTTTTCTCTAGTATACGGCATGGAAGCTGTGCTCCCCGTAGAAGTTGAAATCCCATCAATGAGAGTCCTCATGGAGACTAAGTTATCAGAGGCTGAATGGTGTCAAAGCAGATACGATCAGTTGAATTTAATCGAAGAAAAACGTATGACTGCTCTATGCCATGGACAGTTATACCAAGCAAGGATGAAACAAGCTTTCAACAAAAAGGTTCGACCTCGTGAATTTCAAGAAGGTGACCTCGTGCTTAAAAAGATCTTGTCTTTTCAACCAGATTCTAGGGGCAAATGGTCTCCTAATTACGAAGGCCCGTATGTTGTCAAAAGAACATTTTCTGGCGGCGCCATGACTCTTACAACCATGGATGGTGATGAACTCCCGCATCCTGTGAATGCTGATGCAGTCAAGAAATACTTTGTCTAAAAAATACAAAAGAACAGCTCGGTAAGTCGAAAACCCGCAAAGGGCGACTTAGGCAAAAATGAGCGTCTCGGTGGACTGAAAACCTGAAAGGGCGGTCCAGGCAAAAATTAGAGACAATAAACAGAAAAAATTCATCCTGGTAGATTGAAAACCTGAAAGGGCAATCTAGGCAAAAATTAGGGATTTATGACAAAGTAACTGCATCAGTCTGTACTTCGTCACCTGAGGAGTCTGTACTTCATCAAAGGATCTTCAAACAAATCATTGCCAATCTGAAGCAACAAGCACAGTTGGAACTCAAAGTTGTTAAGGGAATAGTGGTTATTGCTTTCAATGTAGCCTTTTCCGCATAATTACCATTTCCAACTTTTGTAAATACTCTATGGAATCACGCCTTTAGCTGATTACCATCCTATTAAATAAATTTGAGCCTTGTGCCCATTTGTTTGCAATCTTTAATTTCTTTCAGCTTGCAAAATGACGCTTTAATTGTGTTATTCACTTTTGAAACAAAAAAGAAAAAAATAAGTTTTAAATGAATTTACTTCACTTTTCTTTTTTCAAAATAAAAGCGAAACTTTCCTTTAAGTTGTGAACAACAGAAGGAACATCAACAGCTATCTCCATAGGACGAATCAAAGATTATGACAAGAAGCTCTCCTATCCCCAGTAGAAAAGCTCTCCTATCCCCAGTGGAGAAGCTCTTCTATCCCCAGTAAAGAAGGTCTTCATCCCCAGTGAAGAGGATTTTCCATCTCCAGTGAAGAAGTTCTTCCATCTCAGTAAGAAAAGATACTCATCTTCCCCAGAGAAGTATTAAGCACGAAGCACCATTCATCACCTGTGTTATCTACACCGTGTTGAAAAACATTTGCCAAGTATCTGGTTGTATTGCGACGTCGGTCCTTCTCCAGTATATACTCCTTTGTCTGTCAGTTTTGTCAGTATGCATGCTACATTCATGACATTCATCATTCATACATATTTGCATCATTTATGCATTCTCGCATTTTCAATGTTTGCTTCAAAATCACCTGTTTAGGATATATCTATCCCAAAAAAAAAAAAAGAGAAAAAAAGGAAGAGAAAGAAAAAAGGAAAAAAGAAAAAGAAAAAAGAAAAAAGTATGGGCGTGTCATCTCTCCAGTAGGTTGTCACCCATAAGCAGAAAAAAACATTTTCTTTCTCCAGTTCCCCACTGAGATCATTCCTCGTGGAAGAAGGTTGCTTTAGTCTTCTCCTCTCAAAACAAAGGAGAAAATCCCCAGTTGAGTTCACTCCTCATTGGGTACAAAGTCTTGTTTGACTGTCTCTTTCCAATTCATTCATGGTTAGAACCTTGTCTTTACCAGAAATTTCAAATTCCGATTCCACCAAACAGAGTCGAAAAAAATAGACAATAAGCAATAGCCTCATCATCTGAGCAGCTTATGTCTCTTTCAAAAAAACTTTTCCTCTCAAGGAAATCAATCATGAAGACCATTTGACAATCAGGGCCCTATTGCTGTTCACAAGGCTGAATAACCAGTAATTTCCCTAGCAAAGTCTCCAGGATCATTTTATCACTCGGCTGATAATTGATCATGTCTTCAAAACCACTATCACGAGGCTGGTAGTCGGTAATCCTTTTGTTCTGGTTATATTATTAAACATGTCTATCACCAGGCTGATAGTCGGTAATATTAACCGAACCTTTGAAACTCTTTTTACCTTGTCAAGTCTATCACCATGCTGATAGTCGGTAATATAGTTTCATACTTTTCACCTTCGCATTATTAAACAAGTCTATCCCCATGCTGATAGTCGATAATGTCGATAGGTAAGCTTTTCTTACAAAGCTATCATTCCCCGGTGAAGCATACACTTGCTTCCCCGAAAAGAAAGAAAACGGATTCTCTTCCTAAAACGGATTGAGACATTCTTCCCGATCTCTTTTCCCCAGTGGAGTCAGTTCTTGATATCCCTCGGTAAAGATATCCTTGCATCATTCGCAATTTTGGTATCTTAGGTCCAAAATTTGCGTCTTCTGATATTTAAGTCTCTTCCACCCTATCAAAACGAAGATTTTCAATCTTCATGTCTCAGGTTGAAGAAACTTAAATAGGGGCATCTGTCATACCCCAATTTTTGACCTAAGATACCACCTCATATCATTGCATATACATCATTTGCATCTCTAACAAATTGCATAGCTTGTGTTTGTTACTTGTGCTCAGCAGGGTTTAATCAAGAGATCACTCATCAGTGCAAGAAACAATCAATTAGGATTTTGTTCTCCCTTCATCTCAAATGAATCATCTTCATCAATAATCAACATTTGGTCCTCAGAGATTCATTTCAACAAGCTCAACAGCTTTGAATCGACTGAATTAGGGTTTTGACTGAAGACAGCACACTCCTGACTTTTGCTCAGAATTTGACCTAATGACTTGGGACATGACCTCAAGACCCCAAGTACATCATTTTGACCTAATCCATTGGCTCAGAACATCTCTTTCACAAGGATTGATCAACAATGAAATCTCAGATCATCAGATTAGGATTTTTGAACTATCAGGGACTGAAATCAGGGATCACATTTGGGAAACCCTAAAAACCCCCAGGAAGTCAATCAAAGGTTTCAATCATCCTCAAATAATCCCTATGACAATATCCAATGGAAATTGTGTCTCAATTCAAGATCCATAGTCATCAATTTGTGTTCATTTGAAGTGTGCCATTTTCAATTTGTGCGATTCAAGAGATTAGTTTGGAATTTGTTCAAAGAATTGGCATGTGGATTTGTCATTGACGAAAGAAAGTGTTTCATATGGATTGCTTGGAATTTAGAACAAATTCAAAATTATCCATAAGAATTTCTTCAAGGTTTGCAAAAAAGGAGAAGACATTATCCATTTTGAGTTCATTTTGAAAGAATTGCTTCAAGTATGGTTCTAAGACCATGAATTCAAGAATTTCAAGTTCAATATTATTTCAAAGATCCATGATGGCAAGAACATGTTTCAAGGCCTAAAATTCAAAGGATTTCCTATCCTTTTCTATTCAAAAGGAATTTAAATTTCATTCAAGATCATTCAAGAATATTCAAAGCTTCATACTTGAATAACAATTTCACTCAAGAATATTGGAATTTCATGATTGAATAATAATTTCATTCAAGTTCTAAAAGAAGTTCAAGCATTTACATGGAACAAATGAATTACAAAGGAACTTTATCTAAAGTTCACGAATTACAAAATTCCATTCATTTTCAAGAATGCAAAGTTCATACAATTTAAAGTTGGAATAAATTGGAATTACAAGAAAAAGAAAAGTAAAGCTTCAAAGACTTTCTTGAATTCTTCAATCTTCAAAGTCTTCATTCTTCAAAATTGAATTTCTTCATGCTTTCATCAAGAATGCTCATGTCACATGGAAAAAGAAACAAGAAGGGTGAGATTAGCAAAAAGTTCAACAAAATATTCAAAAGCCCAAATCAAAACAAAAAGGGGTGTATTTAGCAAAGAAATAATTCAAGACAAAAAGGAATCAAAGATATTTTTTCCCACTTGCATAAGAAATAATGTCATAAAGAATATTCTTATTCTTATGAGATTTTTGCAATGATTACAATTTGGATATCAAGTTTATTACCAAATGCCAAACACTCCCTTAACTTTTTCCTATAAATAGAAGGCCTCACTTCATTGCAAATCACACCAAAGCTACTATACTACTAGCTTTCTCACTTCTTTCTCTTCTCTTATAGTTTTCATATTTCTTGGTAAGAAGGAGAAATTCTTCAAACCAAAGAAAACTACTTGGAAAAAATAAGAGTTTCTAGTTACAAAGTTTCTTGAAAGAGAGTGAAGAAGAAATTCTTCATACCTTGGTGTGAAGAGTTCCCATGGCATCACCTTCATCAAAAGCCTACAACAACAAGCAAAGTTGTTAGGGAAATTGTTAGTAACAATTCAAGGTTGTTAGTAACAATAAAGAATTCAAGGCGTACCTTCAACAATAATCCGGCGAAAACCTCCTCGCCGTAGGTAAGCTAATTTCACTCTTACTCTCAATATTGTTGTTACCATTAACATATTTCCCTGTTAAGACAAAATTTCCAGAAAAAATAGAGAAAGCATGTGTTATTGTCTCATAAAGGAGAATTGTGTCATGAAGAATGAAATTGAGTAAAGCACACTTGGGTCTCTACCTCTGTTTGTGAAAGAAACCGGGTTATACGGTAAGTTCTTCTCGTCGAGATAAGATCCCATGGCCACTGAAAAATCATAGGTGCTGTAAGTGAAAACAAAAGCAGAGACAAAGACAAAACTTGCGGTTCATTTTAAGACAGCATCAACAACAACAATTCACAATTCAGAAGCCGTAACAACAACACAGTAGCGGTTCAGATTCGGGATTCAGAATCAACACAGTAGTAACAACAAACTTACAGCAGATTCTCAAGAGCAGAAGTGAATAGTTTGCATACCTTAACAAAATCCGGAAAAACATCTCTTGCCGCAGGTAAGTTGACTTCACCCCTTGCTCTCAAATATTGCTTTTATCAGTTGCTACAAATATATTGTTCCTGTATTATCTAAAAATCTGAAAATAGAGAAAGCATAAGTTGTTGTTGCTATTGTCATTAAAAAGAACTGAGTTGCAAACATAATTTATGAGAATCATACCTTTAAGGAACCTCTTGTTCGTCCTTGGCCACCGTGAGAGACTCTGTGTTGTTGTTGTTCGCAACAAGAGTTGAACACCAAGAGAATACATTAGGTTGTTGTGGTTATTCCGAAAAAAACTGAATGAAAGCTTGCTGTTGTTATTCACCGAGAGAAGAATCATGAGTCAAGTGAAAACGAAACCGAGTGAGAAAGAGGGCTTCGGTTGTTGTTTGTTTAACAGAGAACGTAAGTTATTGTTAACATACTGTGAAGAGTGAAAACATACCTGAGTTTTCACTTCTGCTTGTGAGTGAAATTGGGTTACCAATTGGAAGTTTGTTCTTGTAATTTACGGCAAGCTCCTCCGTCTCCTTCCATGGCCGCCGGAAAACCAAAGTGTTGCGGTTGTTGTTTTCGTTTCGCCGAGAGATGGAGAGCAAGCGTGAGAGATTTGATTTGTTGTTGGTTGTTCGCAGCAAGAGAGAGTCAGCGAAGGGAGAGCCGAGTGAGAGCTTAAGTTATTGTTGTTCGCGGCAAGAAGGGAGAAGCTTTGTTCTCCTGTGTATGATTTTTTCAGAAAAATGCGTGAGAGGAAGAAGAGAAATGAGCGCTGCCTCATTTTCTTTTGGCTAGGGTTTTCTCTAACCCAGTTTGTGTGTTAAGACATGGGCGGATCCGGGTCACACTGACCCGACCCGGTCCGGCCCAAACCATTTTATTGTTTCAGCTTTTAACATTTTTTGGGCTGCACCCCCATCTGATTTCCAGCACACCTCTGGCCCAAACATTAGTTTTTTTTACTATTTTCTTTTAGTTTTCTTTGAGAAAATTGTTCATAAAAAAAGACTTAATGTTTTAATTAGATATAGGATTTTAATTTCTTTTCTAATCCTTATTTTAGATACATATTTTTATTTATGTTTCTAATTATTTTCTTCTTCTCATAAAAAACAACAAAAAATATATTAGATGCATATTTTAGTTTATGTTTTCTAATTATTTTCTCTTTTCATAAAAAAATCACAAAAATATCTTCTTTTAGAATTAATTCTTATTTGAATTTGATATTTTCATATTATTTTGTGTAGTTAATCATTTAAATTTCTAATTGGTTACTGTTGCACATTTTACTTGAATTTTTTAACTTCGTCCAAGACTTCGAGATTATTTCTCTGTTGTCTTTTGGATTTGTCTGTTTTGTTTGGTTTTCCATTTGCTGTAGAATTCCATAAACAATTACTGGATGATCGTGGAATGCTGTAAGCTGTGAGCTTATCCGACGTTCTATTCTGCTGGTGTGGATGCTTAATATCTGTTGAGATCCTAATTTATTCCAAGCACATCACTTGAAGATCACGGTAACACCTCAAACTCAGAAATCCAATTTTCTCATTCTTCGAGGTAAGCCTAAAACTCAATCAACTGTTTTCACAACAATAACCAATTCACTTTCAAATCATCCATTGTTTTTCAAAACAGTGGGGCCTCTCGAATATTAGAGAGTGTAAGTCCCATTTCTTTTCTTTTTGTACAGTTTGTTTTTTTTTTCTTTAAACAATAAAACTTCTTCAAAAACAAAATCTTTTCAAACAGTTTTCAAATCATTTTCAAAACAACAAAACTTCAAATTATCCAAAGCTTTTCAAATATACCACGGGCCTCCACGTAGGTATAAGTCCCAAGCCCTTTTGTACATACCCACTCCAGTACATGAAATTAGGTATTTCATTGTACGCCTTTTGTGCATATCTCGATCAGTTTGATTTTTAACTTTGAAATACAAACCAAAAATGAAGGTTTCTTTAAATCTTCCCAAAAATACCATGGGCCTCCATGTAGGTATAAGTCCCAAGCCCTTTGTGAATACCTGTTTACATAGCTTTGAATAAACTCAAAAGGGCCTCTCCCCGAGTATGAGTCCCGAGCCCCTATGTATACAAATGGAGCATGCTTACAGGTATATTTCCTTCATAAACTCCATTATATGCACACACTTTGTCATATATATGTGCTTGTTCATACTTGTTCATATCTGTTCATATAACTGTTCATATTTGTTCATGTACTCGTTCATATTTGTTCGTACTTGTTCATACTTGTGATTGTGTTATATATGCTTGTTCAACTTAGTACAACACTAGGTTCCCCATAGCCTCCTATTGGGCTTCGTGCAAAGAATCTCCCTAGTTTAGGTTAGGACATAGAGTATGGTTTCCCGGTGAAATCGCTCTAAGAGCTCAAACCAACTATACCATGCCTCCCCTTGGGCTTTGTACAAACGAGTGACCCTCCCATAGCCTCCTCTTGGGCTTACAATGCAAGGACCCTGGATTGTCCCTCCCATAGCCTCCTCTTGGGCTTACAATGCAAGGACCCTCGGATAGCCTCCTCTTGGGCTTCGTACAAGGACCCACGGGCTTCTTATAAGCATCCCCAATATCCAAATCAAATACCCTAGGAGATTAGACATTTTTCATCTCTATGCTAGGAGTATCTCTCCTATATCATCACAAACAATCAATCAATCAAAATCAAACTTTTTTGCCACAAGGCTGGCTAATCAATCAAACTGTTTTACCACCGTACTGGATGATTAATCAAAGTTTTTGTCACAAGGCTGACTTCATTGAAACTTTTGCCACGAGGCTGGCTGATTAATCAAAACTTTTTGTCACAAGGCTGACTTCATTGAAAGTTTTTTGCCACAAGGCTGGTTAAACAAACAAAAAAACCAAACAGATGTATGTGATGATATAGATTAGATACATCTAGCATTTAGACGACATTTGTCTATTTTCCTTTGCTTCCACTAGCATAAGTGGGAACTACGATTGCTCTGACTTTCTCAACATCCCTTTGAGAATACGTAGGCACAAGGTCGATCCTTGGCGAGCAAAACAAAACAAAAAAACCATTCAAACCTTAGCACCCGTAGACCCCGAGCTACAGATGCTCTGATTCCCTCTAAGGGATATGTATGCAGAGGATCGCGATGATCTTTGCGAGCATAATCAAACAAACACCTTAGGTCCCACCTCTTTCTCACAGAACCTCCACCATAACAAGCATGGAATGAAAAAAACAAAGCAAAGAAACCTATAGAGTACTATAGATACGTTGGGTGCTGATACCTTCCCTTCGTATAACCAACCCTCTTACCCAAAGATCTCTCCCCCCACTTTTAGGTTATTGCAGCTTTTTTCCTTTTCCTCTTTTGGAAACAATAAAAAGTTTGGTCCGTACAAAAGAAAAATCATTTTTTTGAGCACTCGAGCCCAAAGAAGGCATCAGGTGTCTCATCCCACAAAAAAGAGGAACAAAACGGTTTTTCGCCCGCGACAGGTAGAACATAATTTCACCTCTTCGTAGGCTCAAACGGCACATTAATCCGACACTCAGAACTCAAGATATGGATCTTCCAACGTCATCCAACATGCAACATCGACATCATGCAGCGACGCTCTATACAGTATTCCCAAAACTCTTCAAATGGTACATTCAATTCTTAAATTTACTTCTCAACAACCTTCTAATTATTCCTTCAATCCATTCAACACTGACACTGACATCCCGTGCAGTACCAATAAACAAGTCTAGTTGTAAGAACAAGAGTAACTGTAACTTCACCTCTTTCCAACGTCATCCTGACACAATTAAATATGTTACAACTGCTGCAACTATTTTTATAACAAAGTTCATCTCGTTAGCTTTCCGATGCTTCAAACGGAACTCAATTCGGATGTCCAGAACTCCAGTTATGAATTTTCGAAGTTCCGCAGCTATTCATCAATTTTCCTGCGTTTTGCTTACGAAAATCTCTCTCAAAAACTCATTCTCTTCAACTCTATCACATTCCAAACAGCCCCTTATCATATCTCTTCACTTCCAAACATTATTATAACTTGAGCAACACATCCCATCGCCGAAGTGCGATTTCTGAAACGTTACTACAGCAATCCCCTTTGCAAACTTGCAACTGAATCTCTTCCGAGACGTAAGGCTACTCAACTGACATCTTCGCAGTACACCAGTAGAGCTGACACACCGCAACTTTCCAATTTCCTTCTCTTACAATAACTGTCAATTACCTCTAATCATCTTCCTTCAAGATGTTCCAACTCAATTCCCAGTGAAGTCTTAATTCCAAGTCACCTTCAATTCGGGAAACAACAAACTCCAACAACGCTCGTATTGTTGCCAACAACAGCCTACTGAATCAATCTTCTTACAACTGAAACATAACCGAGAAGCGAAGCTTCTCCCCCACTTGTTTCAATCCAACACCTGCAACAAACAACCAAGTACCGACAGTGATTCACTCACATGTCGCGTACCAAGGAATAAAATGCCGACAATATACAACTGTCGCGCAACTCAGCTGACTCAACAATTGGCCGGACGGACCGACCTGCTCTGATACCACTATTGTAACACCCCTCTAATACCCCACGGAAATTAAACAAAATTAAATCAGAGTAAACATGCAAAGGGTGTCACAATTCAAAAATAAAAGAAAACACACGTTCGGCATATGTCATGCATTCACTGAAACATCTGAAATTATAACTCATAGATAAAAAACATGTTTACACAGCGGAATCAAATCATCAAGTCAACATTACATCGTTAATGTATCAGACTTGAAATAAAATAAACAATAGAGTTATAATTCGAAACTCAAAACATCGCGTCCCCAGTGTTACATCTATCAGAGCATGACACCGACACAACAACTAAACCGACTTATGAGCTAATCCTCACAAAGTCGAAAGTAGCTATCCTCAATCTGAAAATTGTCAACAAGTAAGGGTGAGTCTCATTCTCAATTAATCAATGTTATGCATTCATAAGCAACAAAACATCATAATATATCATTCACCCAATTTGTCATATATTCAGATTCACATCTATTATTCATCAATTCACACAATAATAGATTACAACACAAACACAGAAATCCATACAATCATGTTATGACAAAATGCATATGACACAACTGACACTATGCATGTGGTACCAAAATTCGTGAATCACATTCACGGGACTTCTCTCTGTGATACTGCCCTTCAAGTCGCTCACACTCCACATGGGCTCACGACTAACCTCATCGCTCACACCCCCATGGGCACACGATGACTGCTTACTAATCTCCGCACAATGGGAATTAGCCACCAACGATCCACTCATCAACAGGATCCAATGTAAATGATTTATGAATGAATGCACACATATCACATACTTATATCATCACCGATCCGATGCTTAACATCGTCTCATTTCATCTCACCAATATCATCACAAACAAGTATGTACATGTCCAAGCATCATTCAATCATTCACATACATTGACCACAATCAACCTATTAATATTAACAGCATATTAATATTCACAAATCATCAATCATCATCATATAATTCTCAACAATCATCACATCGTAATGTTTTCAAAACAACATCTCATATTGTCACATTTCATCATATATGTCAACAATACATCATCCAATTAAACAAATCGTCACATGATTAATATTTCAACATAGCATGTATTTAACACATCTCATCACATATATGTACAATACATCATTCACCAAGAGATAAAATCATATTTAAAAATAATTGGATTCACACCTCATTCCGCTATCTCATAAGATTCATCGTACTCGAAACGACACTAAAACAGACCTACGGTTCGAAAGTTACACATCATTTAACTTTACCAAGAAATAACTATCGCTACAGAAGGTGTCATTTTAGTCCTTTTTGTCACATTAGCGACGAAAAAACTAAAAAAATTGTCGTTATTTTCGTCGCTAATATGACAAAAAGGACTAAAATGACACCTTTTGAAGAGTTAAGGGACCAATATGACACTTTTTGAAGTTAAGGGACCAAAATGAACTCTGGGGTTAACATAAGGGACCAAAAAGGGTATTTTGCCTTATTATTATCAGTTATCATGTTTGCACAACATCATATACTTATCACAATATATCAATGCTCATCACAACAAAATAATCAACAACCAAAGTATTCTACCATTCATATATCATCTTATAAAGTCGATTAATATGTGTTTAATCATCAGCTCACAACAAGAGAACATCACATAATGGCTAACATTAGCCAAAGAGTCAACAAAACTCAAGAAATCGACAATTGTAACTTTCGTATAAACAACACCCATAAAAACAACTAAGGCATCTACAAAAATCAATACATTATCAAATAATTCATGATGAGTGCATGCTAAGACTTAGTACTTTGAGTTGGTGTTGCTAAATTGTTATATTTTAGGAGTTCTATGAGACCATGATTAAGGGCAAGGATGATTATAGTAGGTTTGAATATAGAACTCTAGAAAGGAAATCTTGTTTGTCTAGGTTGATGATTGTTTGAATTGATTTAGGAAGCATTTGAATTGATTCAAGGAGGATTTTAAAACTATAAATCGAATCATGGCCCCTATGAATCAATTCAAAGGTGATGGGCTTATATTATGTGTGTGGAAATTGATTCATGTAAGTTCATGAATCGATTCATGACCCCCTAATTGACCAAGACCCTAATTTTCATGTTTTAAACTCCAATTTAAGCTTATTGATAATGTGTTTGGATGAGACATTTTAATGAGGGAATTTAATGTTTTGAGGACATTTAAAATTATTTGTACAAAATTTATTGTTTGAATAAAAAATATGAAAAATTGTTAAAATAATGGAAATCTATGATGTATTGTGCCTAAGGTAAATTTAATGGTCTAAAAAAGACACCTAAAATCAAATAATTTCAAATTTTTCTTATACTCCATAGAATTTGATGTAGATCTATTAGTATTTTCTTATGGACGTCATTGTTTTTTGGCGGACCTCTTGGTTGCGCCACCGTAGGATCACCCAACTGCGTCATATTATCTAGTGTTTTTTTACAATCACAAATGTGATGTCCATAACAAACACAACTGGAGCAAATAATATGAAGAATTTCATATTGTCTATTGTATCACCAGTGGCCATTAACATTGACCTTTTTGAAAATCGATAATTTCAGATTCAATCTCCATGCAAATTCTGGCAAGCCTTCCCCTCTCAATATTTAGGGCGTTAGTATCTATTTTAACAAGAGTACCTACAAAATATGTCAAACCAAGAAGGAGGAAACTTTCATCATAATACAATAAGTTAAGCTTTGGAAATTCTGTCCAAACTAAAGTCTTATCCATCTTTGCGAGAGGAGATGCAAAGTTTGGAGTCCATCGAGACATTGACAAATAATGATCAAACAATGACCATGATCTCAAAAACCTTCGGTAAGTTTCCAAATCTTCTTCATCCTTTCCTTCATCAATGATAGCCTACATTCTTTCTAAGGAGCTTAGTGACTAGTGTCTCCTTCCAAGGGTTGCACAGTTCCTGAAAAAATTTCCCATCCATTGTTACCTTTGGTAGCAATCAATTTCCTCCTTCAAGAAGTACTTTCATAAGCCCCTTTCAATACGCTATACTCTCTTCTTCATAATAGTAGTTCCTTTGACTTTAGAGAGAATATCCCAGAATGACGGTTTAAGAGGCTAAGATGCACTTCCTACATCTGGTGGTTTGACTGGAGGAGGCGGCATAAAATCGGTGGAAACAAAGAGCTCCATGCAAAAATTTCTCCATTATTCAAGTTTCAGGACAAACGGTTCTACCTATTTTCTATGACGCACATGAGTCTTTTTACGTTCAAAACTAAAGTGGCGTTTAAGAAAATTTCTTTCAAAAACATGAAAAAAGATTCAAAGCAAATTTAGAGGAAGTGCAAAGATGGAAGGGAGCTTTAACATGGTGAATATCTATGGTTGGGATGTAAGGGATAAGAAGTAGTATTTTTTATCTTTGCAACAACTTCGTCAACACTTATAAGTTTATTAATAAAATTTTAATTGTTTCGTTGAACTACTAAATTAATTACAGAAGCACTATTTAAGTTTCATGAATTAATTTTTATAGTTGTTGTTTGGATATGTCGTGTGATGATTTGGTATTTATATTCTCTGGTATTTTAGGTTACAATATGCATAGATTAGGAAAATTATCAAAGAAGTAACATATTTAGTGAGAATAAAATCTTCAAATTTACCTAAGGATATAGTTGGGATGCACTTACAAGGGAAAGGATTTTAGTATGTTGGAAATTTGGTGAGGAATGTTAGAGGGTAAGGATTCCAAAGGATTGGAGGTTGTTGGTAATTTAGGCAATTCTGGTGGGGAGGTGGGTTGAAAAAGTAATAAGTGGAAAGAGGCTATGGAGTTTGTATGAATGAGGTGGCAAAGTTGATGGTAAGAGGAGGTCGAAGGAAGCTCTCTAGGATCTCCGATAAGTGTAATGTCATCGTTGTTGTAGGTGAAGGATAGTTTAGGAATTGAAAAGTCAGCCATGAGAGGTCCAAGGGTACGTAACCATTCCATGCCAAGGATAACATCAACTCCCTTTATTGGAAGTAGGTGGAAGGGAATGGTGAATAAATTATCTTGCAGAGTGATTGGAACTTGCTGGCAAAGTACGGAACAGACAAGTTTAGAACCATTGCCCACCATAACGGAAAAATGAGGGATGGTAGTTGTTGTGAGTTTGAGGTGGTGAGCAATCCGAGGTTGAAGGATGTTATGGGTGCCTCCAACATCAATTAGAATAGTGACCGGTAATCCAAGGATAGTGCCGCTAAATTTGAGGGTTTTGGGGGAGAGTTGGCCACAAGAAGCTTGAGGTGAGAGTTGGAAATAGGATTCATCAGACTCAGGCAGTAAATTTGTATCAGGAACAATTGAGATATCATCTTGTATGCAGGAGTCTTCCTCATCAACTAGTAGTAAAAGGAATTTTCCAACTGAACATTTATGGCCGGAAATAAATTTCTCGTCGCAATAGAAACATAACCCTTGTGCGCGACGTTCTTGGAGCTGGGCATTTGAAAGGCGACAGATGTGAAATTTAGGTGTTTGAGTAGGGGGTTCGGTTTAGGGTTAATGGGGGTTGTAGTAGTGATGGGAGTTTGGACGCTGCTGGATTAGTGCATGGGCTGGTGAATGATTTCTGGTATTCAGGTTCGGCTTCCCTTAATTTAGATTCAATTTGTTTGGATAGCCCAATGGCCTGGGAAATAGAAGTAGGTTTGTGAATAGCGATTTCATTCTGAATTTCCGGTAGTAAACCAGAAATAAAGCAATTATGTATGACCTCATGGGATAATACGATCACTTAATTACCCAATTTTTCAAAGGCAGCTTGATATTCAACGACAAAATTCGTTTGTTTCAATTTAAATAGTTCCGCCTGGTGATTGGCAAAGGTAGAAGGCCCGAATCTGAGTTCTAAGGCTCTAGTAAAGGAGGCCCAATCAGTAAGTAAGTTATTTTGGTGCATCCACTTAAACCATCCTAAGGCTTCACCCTTCATGTAAAAGGAAATCATGGATAATCTATTTTTCGGAGGTAAGTTGTAGAAACCAAAGAACTGATCCGCTTGGAATAGCCACTCTAAGGGGTTTTACCCATCAAACAAAGATAGCTCCAATTTTGGGGTACGAAAAGGGGGTAATGGGGGAATATGTTGGAGGTGGTTAATTGACTGTTGGGGTGTAAAAGGGATTGAATAAGGGTTTGGTGGGGGTAAGATCGCGGGAATGAAATGGATATAAGTGTAGGGTGAAGAAATCACCGTGTGGGGGTTGTATGTGAAGTTAGGAATAGGGGTGGTCACGGTTGTGAAAGGGGTAGTGGCGGTGGATCGTAACAGAGTATAGGTGGAAGAATGAACAGCGGACAAGGGAGAAATGAGCATAGGGATAGAATAGGCATTAGATTTAGTACCTGAAGCTGAGGCGGTTGTTGCACCAGCAGCAGTATGCTGCGGTGACTGTAGCAGCAGCTTGTTTAGGGTAGTCATGATAGAATCATAACGAGAATCTGAAATCTGCGTTCGTTTTCCATTCGAGTGTTGATTTGCTGCAGATTTTACTGAGTTTTATCCAGATCTGTTCGAACGAACAAGAAATGATCATCTAGATCTGAATGGAGTTGATTGACAACATTATCAAGTCTAATGCTAGAGGTTTGAACAGCTTGTTCAACAATCTCTTGCGGGGTGGGCTGGTTTGGTTTAGGATGCATGGGAACAAGATGAAAGCACCAATGATGTAAAAGAGTTAGCAACCATTACCAAAACTAGGGTTTACCATTGAATAAACACAAAACATAAAAGAAGATAACTTTTCATTAATTTTCTGCCTTCCTTTGAACAACAAGGAGGGTTAAATACATACAGCATTGGGTGGATATTCTTAATGGGCCTAGCCCAAACGGAAAAGGCTAAAGCAAAGAAATAACAATAACTCAATTTAACATATAATCATTTAAATAAGTTGGTCTTTTAATTATTCTTTTGGGCCTGCTATCACATTTGAGTAGTAGGGATTTGTAGAATGGATGGAATAGGGAAGACAATTCTTACTCTTGCTTAGTATTCCATAATCTCTAATCAGTTTAATGTTTACTACTTTATTGATGATGTAAGTAAAGTTTATGGAGATCATGTTTCAATTAGAGTACAAAAGCAATTTCTTGTCAAACTCTTAAAGAAGAAAATCTTCAAATATGCAATCTTCTTATGGCTTCCAATTTGATTCCAACTAGGCTATATCTAATAAAATCCCTCGTTAATCTTTATAATGTTGATGAAGTTGATCAACTAAATAAATTAGACATGAAAAGAGAATGGCTAGGCACAAGGAGTATAATAATCATACCTTCTAGAAATAAGCACAACTCGAAAGAGCATGGAGTAAATGAAGTATACAGAGTTTCGTCTCTTGGATCGTATATGTGTCTTTCTACTTTTTATTTTATAGGAAAACTTTCAAAATTGATGATATAATGAATGGTTACATATACTTGATATATGAAGTACTAACATATAACAATTCTCCTCCATTAGCAATTTAAGTGTTGACTCATTTTTGTATAGTCGAGATGTCTCTGAGTGGATAGGTATGTTGTCAAGATTAAGAGAGAATCGAAGGACAAATATTATAAGTTTTGTGGTATAAGTTTTGTGGTATAAGTTTAGAATCCCATTTTGTGCATATTTTGTATATAAGTTTTGTGGTATTTCTTAAACTCTTGTGCCAAATTTGATTACCTTTTGATATAATAGTATGTAAATAAATAATTTTGGGTTATTTTCTAAATTAAGTTAGTTTATTAACTCTTGTTATGTTTTTCTTTAGGTTTTAGCAACTTTTGGGCAATATGGAATGAAAAGAATAGTCAAAGCAAGCTTGCAATGAGGTTGGAAAGGCAAAAGAGGAATTTTTGTGCAAGAAGCTCCGCTCAGCGGAGCTGAAGCGGACCCAGGCAGAGATTTCCCACAAGAAAGTTCGCTCAGCGGAGTTGAAGCGGACATGGGCAGGGATAAGTGAAAAATTACCTCCGCTCAGCGGACCTTGAAGACAAAACAGATATTTTTACTGCTCCGCTCAGCGGACCTACTTTTTCAACTTTTGTTCTTAGCCACATAAAATTGATGAAAAAGGTGGTTTTGGGGAGTTCTTATCATAACACACACTTGAAAGAAAAGTTAGGGCAAGAGAGGAAGATAAAAACCATTTTTCTTAAGAGAAAATCAAGATTTCCAAACATCTTTCTTTGATCTTCTTGAGTTTGATGTCACTAAATCTTGGTTTGTTGCTTGTTGTTGAAGCTTCCATGGATATGGAGGGCTAAGTTTCATCTTGTGTCAAGATTAGAGGTAGTTAGTTTGTAAATATGTACTTTCTTTGATCTATTATGTATGAACTTGGTTAATGATTAATACATGGTGAATATCTTGTTATTTATGTTTCAATTGTTGTTTTGGATCATTATTGAGAGATATGTTTCAAAGCTAGACCTAAAAGATATTCATCTATCAATACACAAACTCTAGAGATAGATTTGTGAGTTGATATTCACAAGTATCGAGCTTTTAAGATTATCATGTTGATTGTCGGCATGAGAGATCATCTGACGGTGAATATGATAATAATCACGATATTGCTTTAGAGATAAACAGTATCGAGAGGATACGTGATTGTATTAATCATGAATAGGTTCATATATATAATCTTTAGAGTACATATGAAGCAATCTAATGAACACTAATCTTGACACAGTTTTACCAAACCGTTTTTAAAACTTAAGTTATTGTCTTAAATTTCTTTTCATGCTATTTATCTTTCATGACACTAAAAACATCCAGAGCCTTAACTCAAAATACACTAAGCTATAGAACGGCGATAATATCGCATCAATCCCTGAGTAGACGATACTAAAAATACTTATCCTATACAATTCTAACAAAATGGCGCCGTTGCCGGGGATTGGCGTTAAGATATTAAAAGCATAGCAATAGTTTTTGTGTGTTTTGAGTATAAATATTATTATTATTACCTAGTCTTTGCTCACTTTTTGGTTAGTGTTTCAGCTCTGGTTTATGCGTGGGAGTGTACCAGCAGATCAACTTCTTTTTGATCCAGAAATTGAAAGAACCGCAAGGAGATTGAACAGTAAAACCAGAAGAAGAAGGAAACTAGCCAAAGAACGAAGATTAGCCCAAGAAGCTACTACTTCATCAGCACCACAAGTTATAGAAGAAGAGATGGTAGGGCATGGAGAACAGGATCCACCACCACCACCACCACCACCTCCTAGAGCACCATGTGCTAACAGTCCGAGAAGAGCAGCCCAGTTTGCACGAAATGACAACAATGCAAGAAATTCTGAAATGAAGACTGGCATTCTTCAGCTACTTTATGCTAGTCCCTTTGCAGGTCTTGACCATGAGGACCCATATACACACTTGACAAAGTTTTATGAAATTGCTGGAGCAGTCGGAGCCCCTGAAAGAGAGGAAGAGCAGGTGTTTAAGAGGTTATTCCCTCACTCCTTGATCGGCAAAGCAAAGGATTGGTATCTAGACCAACCCACTCAAACCATGACAAATTGGAATGAGTTAGAAGAAAAGTTTCTTGATAGGTTCTTCCCTCAGTCACGGTTACTTGAAGCAAAAACAGCAATTTCAGTGTTCTCTCAAGGTGTGAATGAAACTCTTAATGAGGCATGGGAAAGATATAAGTCAATGTTGAGAAAGTGTCCTAGTCATGGATTTGATGAACTCACTCAGATTCACATTTTTCGTAATGGCTTACAACCACAACCTAAGCTTCTGTTAGATGCTACAGCTGGAGGTTCCTTAATGGCTAAGACAGCAGAGGAGGCCATAGAGATAATTGAGAAAATGGCCAGAAATGATCATCAGGTGCAACATAACCGAGGAGTTGTTCAAAAGAAACCGGGGCTTATTGAACTAGGAACCAATGATGCTATTCTTGCTCTTGTTGCTATTCTTGCTCAGAACAAGCTTCTTTCTCAACAAGTAGAGGAGCTTACAAAACAAATGGCAAGGTTACCTCAACAACTCAAGGAATTACATGATCCTAACAAGAACAAACAAGTCGCTTCGTGTGAGCTTTGTAGTGGAGACCACCCTACCGGATATTGTCCACCGGTGAATGAAGTGAATTATATGGCGAATCAAAATCAAGGAGGTTATCAACAAAGACAAGCTCCTTTCCAAAACCAAGGTGGATACCAACAAAGGCCTAATGCACCGCAATATGGCCAAGGGTGGAGACAAGATAATTATCAACAAAGACAAAGTCCTTATCAACAACAACCACCTTCTCAAGATAAGCCTTCAAAGTTGGAGGAGACTCTAAATCAATTCATGCAAGCATCAATGGCGAATCAAAAGAGTAATGAAGCGGCAATAAAGAATTTAGAGACTCAAGTCGGCCAACTTGCAAAACAATTAGCCGAGAAGCAAACCGGACCATCATTCACGGCGAACACTCAAACCAATCCTAAGGAGCATTGCAAAGCGGTTGTAACTAGGAGTGGGAGGGTGCTTGAAAGTGAAGTGGAGAAGGAGGTCGAGGAGGAGGAAGTTAGGATAGAAAAGGAGAAAGAGGTAGAAAGTGAAGTAGAACCAAAGAAAAATGAGGGAGTCTTAGTTGAAAATGAGAGTGAAGAAAAAAGTGAGGAAGAAAAAGAAAAAAATATAGAGAAAAAGAGAAAGATTAAAGAAGGAAAGAAGAAAGTTATGAGTCCTCCCGTTCGTAATTTACCTTACCCTCATGCTCCCTCAAAGAAAGATAATGAGAGGCAATATGCTCGTTTTCTTGACATATTTAGGCAATTGCAAATTAATATTCCTTTTGGTGAAGCTTTAGAGCAAATGCCAAAATATGCCAAGTTTATGAAGGACATCCTCACAAAGAAAAGAAGTTACACTGAGCCCGAAACGGTTGTCCTAGATGCTAAATGTAGTGCCATCATTCAAAGTACTTTACCAAGGAAAGAAAGAGATCCAGGAAGAGTTACTTTGCCGGTTACTATTGGTGACATTCATATTGGAAGAGGTTTGGTTGACACAGGTTCAAGTATCAATTTGATTCCTTTATCCATGGTCAAGAGGTTAGGCATTGTTGATATGAAAAATACAAGAATGACACTTCAATTAGCCGATAAGTCTACAACTATGCCTTTTGGGATAGCGGAAGATTTACTGGTGAAAGTTGATAAGTTCTTTTTTCCCGTTGATTTTGTTGTCATTGATATGGAGGAAGATGTTGATACCCCATTGATACTAGGAAGGCCTTTTATGAAGACGGTAAGGATGATGATAGACATTGATGATGGTTTGATGATATTGAGGTTCCAAGATGAGGAAGTGTGTTTTGATCTCTCGGAAGCAATGAAACATCCAAATGATACAAGTGATTGTTTTAGAATTGATGCTATGGAGGAAGTTATCATGCAAGTTGAAAGTATAGCTCATGTATTCAATCCTCTTGAGAAAACATTAACCAAAGCTCTTGATGTTCTCAATGAAGAAGAAGAAAAAGAGATTGAAGAGTGTTTGCGAGATCTTGATGTTTTTGAAGAGATAAGTCCTTTTGAAGCAAAGATGGAGGAGTTGAAAGATGAGCCAAAGGTGGAAGAAACCAAATTAGAATTGAAGATGTTACCGCCCCATTTGACATATGTTTTTCTTGAAGAAGGTGGTAAGAAGCCGGTGATAATTAGTGGTTCATTGTCTAAAAAGGAGGAAGAGAAATTAATTCATGTGTTGAAAGCTAACAAGGAGGCGATAGGATGGGTTCTTTCCGATCTAAAAGGAATTAGTCCGGCCTATTGTATGCATAAAATTATGATGGAGGAGGATTTTAAACCGGTAGCTCAACCTCAACGCCGGTTGAATCCTACAATGAAAGAAGTTGTAAGAAAGGAAGTGGTGAAACTATTGGAAGCCGGAATGATTTATCCTATTTCCGATAGTGCATGGGTGAGTCCAGTCCAAGTGGTACCGAAGAAAGGAGGAATGACCGTGATCACAAATGACAAGAATGAGTTGATTCCGACAAGGACCGTGACGGGTTGGAGGATGTGTATTGATTACCGAAAGCTTAACCAAGCTACTAGGAAAGATCACTTCCCTTTACCTTTTATGGACCAAATGTTGGAAAGGTTATCGGGTCAAGAGTTCTATTGTTTCTTGGATGGCTACTCCGGGTACAACCAAATTTCGGTCAATCCAGAAGATCAAGAGAAAACGGCGTTCACTTGTCCCTTTGGAATTTTTGCTTATAGGCGAATGCCGTTTGGATTGTGTAATGCACCGGCCACTTTTCAAAGATGTATGCAAGCTATCTTCTCGGACTTCATAGAAAAGACAATGGAAGTTTTCATGGATGACTTCTCCGTTTTTGGAGCTTCATTTGATCTTTGTTTGAAGAATTTGGATGTCGTGTTGAAAAGATGTGTTGAAACCAACTTGGTCCTCAATTGGGAAAAATGCAATTTCATGGTTACCGAAGGCATAGTTCTTGGTCACAAAGTTTCTTCCAAAGGAATTGAAGTCGATCGAGCAAAAGTGGAGGTTATTGAAAAGTTGCCACCGCCAACAAATGTCAAAGGAATTCGAAGCTTCTTAGGCCATGCGGGATTCTGTAGAAGATTTATCAAAGACTTTTCAAAGATTGCAAAGCCTTTGAGCAACTTGCTCAACAAAGATAAGTCTTTTGTTTTTGATAATGCATGCCTTTTAGCTTTTAATGAATTGAAACAAAGATTGACTACCGCACCCATAATCATAGCGCCCGATTGGAAACTTGACTTTGAACTAATGTGTGACGCTAGTGATTATGCGGTAGGAGCGGTGTTGGGTCAAAGAAAAGGAAAAAATTTTCATGCTATACATTATGCTAGTAAGGTTCTTAATGAAGCACAAATTAATTATGCAACAACCGAAAAAGAGCTACTAGTTATTGTATATGCATTAGAAAAATTTAGGTCCTATTTAATTGGTTCGAAAGTTGTTGTTTACACTGACCATGCAGCAATAAAGTATTTTCTTACCAAGCCGGATTCAAAGCAAAGGCTCATCAGGTGGATATTGTTGCTACAAGAATTCCACTTAGAGATTAGAGACAAGAAAGGAGCGGAAAACTTGGTGGCGGATCATTTGTCAAGGTTGGTGAATGAAGAGGTAACGAACAAAGAAGAAGAGGTTTTGGAATCATTCCCGGATGAAAAGTTGTTCATGGTGGAAGAAAGGCCGTGGTTTGCTGACATGGCTAATCATAAGGCATCGGGTTGGATGCCGGAAGATTGGAGTAAAAGTGCAACAAAGAAGTTTCTCCATGATGCCAAATTCTATGTGTGGGATGATCCATACTTGTTCAAAATTGGTGTGGATGGTGTGTTAAGAAGATGTGTGACAAGGGAAGAAGCAATGAGAATCTTGTGGCATTGTCATAACTCACCTTATGGTGGACACTATGGTGGACAAAGAACGGCGGCAAAAGTTCTTCAATCCGGGTTCTATTGGCCGACGTTATTCAAAGATGCCTACTTGCATGCACAAAGTTGTGACAATTGTCAAAGAAGTGGTGGAGTGAGCAAAAGGAATGAAATTCCATTGACAAACATGTTAGAAGTGGAAGTGTTTGATTGTTGGGGAATAGACTTTGTAGGACCATTTCCTTCATCTTTTGGTTGTGAGTAAATTTTTGTTGCGGTTGATTATGTTTCAAAGTGGGTAGAAGCAATAGCGTGTTCAAAGGCAGATGGAAAGACCGTAATCAAGTTCTTGAAGAAAAACATTTTTACAAGGTTTGGAACACCAAGGATTCTCATTAGTGATGGTGGCTCACATTTTTGCAACACACAACTTGAAAAAGTCTTACAACAATATGGTGTGAAGCACAAAGTAACCACGGCCTATCATCCACAAGCTAATGGTCAAGCCGAAGTTTCCAACCGAGAAATCAAAAGAATCTTGGAAAAAACAGTTTCTTCGTCAAGAAAGGATTGGTCACAAAAGTTGGATGATGCTTTATGGGCTTACCGTACGGCATACAAGGCACCGATTGGTTTTACTCCGTTTCAAATGGTTTACGGGAAGAGTTGTCATTTACCTGTGGAATTGGAGCATAAGGCATTTTGGGCCTTGAAGTTGCTTAACTTTGATCCTAAGGCAAGTGGTGAAATGAGAAGATTGCAATTGCTTGAGATAGAAGAATTGCGATTACAAGCCTACGAATCCAACAAAATCTACAAGGAGAAAGTGAAAGGATATCATGATAGAAAGATTATGGAGAAGGATTTCTGATCGGTCACCATTTCTACTTAATTTCGTCATACATTCGGCATAAGATCGCCATACTTGGTAACACTTTGTGGTTGTTTTTAAGTATTTTTCTTTAATTCATCTAATTCTAGTTATTCTATGAGCAATGTATTTTTATGTCGTTTTCTTTGTCAATTAGGTGCTTTTGATCTCGTTTGGTAATGGTTTCAGGTTAGCTTCAGAGTGATGGAAGATCGCGTGGCCAAAAGATGTGAAGAAAGAAGCAAAAAGCAAGGAAAAAGCATATGGGCAGAGGCGGACACGGTCTGACCGTGTCACCTGACACGGCCGTGTCAGGCCTCAAGAAGAATTGATCTCCCAGACCAGAAGCGGACACGGTCTGCCCGTGTCAAGGGACACGGCCGTGTCAGCGGTGCGGGCAGAATTTCTGAATTTTGGTTTTTCCAATCTTTTTAAAGTTCAGGGGCAGTTTGGGTATTCCGGCTGAGATCTGAAAACCTAGAGGGATTAAAAGAGGATTGAGAGACAAGGGGAAGACACTTTTTGGATCGTACGATAGAATTCCAGAGCAGAGAAAAGATAGCTTCTTCAAGGTGTTGGAAGACGAAGAGATTCAACGGTGGACACCATTGAAGATCTGAGTTCTCCTAATCTTTGTAAATGTCTAAACTTTGTGATTTTGGTTTCTTAAATATTATGAGAGGCTAAACCCCCCAATGCCAGGGGGGTGTCCCTGATTTGAATTGTAATGACTTTTGAATTCCGTATTTCTTTAATCAAGTATTAGTTTTATGCAATTTGATTGTTTAATGTTTTTATGCCTTCTTTGTCGGAAAAACAAAGATTGATCTACGGTTAACAATTTGTAGGACTACGGTTGTTAAGGTTTTTAAACAATTTGATCTAGTAGCTATCACCTAGGACTAGGGATACCGAAAGGTTATTTGAACATTCTTGATTATTTACATCTTTGGTTTGCAAACCTTTGTTTCTAAGGACTTAGGCAATAGGATTGCAAACCAAAAGGTTTTCCACTAAGGACTTAGGGAAACACCCTTAAGAACAAATAGTTGCATTCTATGAACTTGTTGAAGAGATCTTTTTACAGAGTCATTATAAGGAAGATCAAACACCTACCCTGGCATTACCTCAAATTACATCTAAAAAGTCAAACTTTAATTTCAGCTTATTTTTATTATTTCTTTTATTTTAATTTACTTATTGCATTATAACAAAACACCTATTTGCTCTTTTGTTTAATTGACTCAAATAACTTGTGTTTCCTACGCAATCCTCGTGATCGATACTTGGGGTAAAACCCATTATAACTACACCGGTGAAAATAGTACACTTGCTATTTTTCCGATCAAGTTTTTGGCGCCGTTGCCGGGGATTGCCAAAATATAAGTTACTATTCAGTCAATTAAAATTTTATTGCTCTGCAATTAAAATTTTATTTCTTTTGCAAAAATTTGATTTTTATTTACTTATTTATTTTTATTGTTTACTCCCAACTAATAACTGTCTAATCTTGTATGCGAGGTAAATCCTCAGCTGAACTTCTTTTTGACGCAGAACCCGAAAGATTATTGCGAGCACGACTCCGAGAAGTTAAGCGGAAAAGACTGGCATCGAAAGAAGAATCACCTGTAGTTTCAGAATCAAAAGACGAAGAAGTAATATCTATTCAGTCCGAGCAGTCAGATTCTGAGCCTGAAACTATGGCAGCTGATCCACCTCCTCCAGAGAGACTTTTGGGTGATTATGGAAGGGCCAATGCACCGCTTGGAAGAATGACCATAGTAAATCAACCGGTTAACGTGGCACACTTCCAACTACATCCTTCTACTATCCGTCAGCTAGAGAGCAGACCCTTTGCTGGAAGAATCAATGAAGATGCAAATAAGCATTTACAGAGATTCCTCACCACAACAACATCATTAAAAATAGAAGGCCATTCTGAAGAAGCCAAGAGACTTGTGATGTTCCCATTTACTTTATCCGAAGATGCAGAAGAATGGTTTTACTCACTTCCAGCTGGAAGCATCACAACTTGGCAACAGATGGAAACCGCCTTCTTGAATGAGTATTTCCCTGCTTCAGTCTTCATTCGAAAAAGATATGATATCGTGAATTTTAAGCAAAAAGAAGGGGAATCGCTGGGAGATGCATATAAAAGGTTCAAGAGGTGTTTGGTTGCTTGTCCTACTCATAACATGGACCCAACCGAACAAATGCAGACTTTTGTTAATGGTCTCCGACTTAAGACTAAACAGCTTATCGATACTGCCGCCGGTGGCTCAACAAATTTTTCAACAGCCACTGGTATCAAGAGAATCATAGAAGCTATTGCCGCTAATGAGCACATTGAGTTATATGACCGTGCAATGAGCCAACCGGAAGGAAAAATTGATTTAAAGCTTGCAGATCAGGTTGTTAAAATGGAAGATCAGATTGCGGCTGAGGTAGAAAGAAGACTAAAGAAGATGAATATTGGAGAACAGAAAGTAGCACAGGTTGAGCCAATCACATCAGTTATGTGTGAAATATGTGGTGGACCGCATTTTGCTATGCATTGTGTGGCAACGCAGGAACAGGTTGAACAGATTCATATGTTGAGGCAGAATAATCCATACGCCAACACATATAATCCAGGATGGAAAAATCATCCTAATTTCGCATGGAAAGACCAACAAGGAAATATTCAAAAGCAGGGACCCAACCAATATCAATCTCAAGCTCAGCCACATCAATACATACCTCCACAACAACCACCATACCAGCAACAATTCCAACACCATCCACAACAGTTCCAAACTCAAGGTCAACAACAATTTCAACAACAGGTACCGAAGAAAGAAGATTGGGAGATCGCTATTGAAAAAATGGCAGCTCAAAACTCTCAATTCCAGGAAGAAACTAGGAGCAATCTAAGGAACACCAGCGCTTCAATCAAGAATCTGGAAATTCAAATGAGTCAGATAGCACAACATCTCACTCTACAGGCACAAGGTACCTTTCCGAGTTCAACTGTGAAAAATCCTAAAAACGAAGAGAAGATTAATGTTGTTACTACAAGGAGTAAGAAAGTGGCAGAATCGGAAAAAGAAAAAGAGAAAATAGATGACCCCTTGGTGATTGAGGTAGATTTGGAGATAAGAGAGAATGTGAAAGAGCCCGAAATTGTGATACCACCGGTTAAGCAACTTGAAGAGAAAAATAAGAAAGATGCTAAACCGGCAATCAAGCTTCCTTTTCCCTCTAGAGTGACAAAGAAGAATTCAACAGAGAAGGATTTTGAGAAGTTTGCAGCCTTGTTTAAAAAATTAGAGGTTAATCTACCTTTCTTTGAAGCACTTGAGCAAATGCCTTTGTACAAGAAGTTTATGAAGGAGGTTATCGGTAAAAAGAGGCCAATGGGGGGAGAACCAGAAATTGCAACAGAAAAGTGTAGTATAGTCTCTCCAGCAAGGAAGATCCCCATCAAGAAGAAAGACCCTGGAGCAGCGGCGATACCATGCACTATCAAGAACAGAATGTTTAAAAAGGTACTCATCGATTCGGGTTCTAGTGTGAGTTTAATGCCACTATCTATCTTTAAAAAGCTTGAATTGGGAAAGATAAGTGAAAGTGAGACAAAGTTGAAATTCGCTGATCACACCATCAAGAAATCATATGGGATAGCTGAAGACGTATTAGTGGAGATTGACAAGTTTGTATTCCCTGTTGACTTCCACATCATGGACATTCCTGAAGATGAAGAAACTCCTATCCTTCTTGGGAGACCATTTTTGTTGACAAGTCGTTGCAACTTTGACATTGAGAAAGGGACTCTGACGGTGAAAGCCTTTAATGAAGAAGTAACCTTAAAGATGCTAGAAGTCAATAAACAAAGTGAAGGTGTACATAATCAAGCTTCTGTTGGTATGATTGAAAGTGAAGGAGAATACAAAAGCCCTAAACATCTCCAGGAAAAAGTTTCAAGCATAGCTTCTCAGGTGGAACTAGCTCATGCTTCTATCAAAAGTCCTAAGGTCGCTATAGAAGTTAAGAAGAAAAAGAAAGAAGAAAACCAAGGTGAGAAGATGAAGGTTGAAAGTGAGTTAAAGAGAAAAGTGGTCCATGCCTTTCATCTTCACGAGTTCTTGGTGGAGAAAGTAACAAGCAAAAAGGTTTGGAGAAGGAAATACCCTCCATAATAAAGGGTAATGGACCGTCGAGCCATGCGACCAAACCGGTCCAAAGGCCCACTTAAGAAAGAAGTCTGTGGCTGAGCGGGTTCAGAACCCTAACTCACCACAATTGTGAAACTCACTTGCCTCCACTTGCTCTCTTCTCCATCTCCACCATTTTCAAACTTTCAAGTCTCAATTTCTTTTCTATCAACTGCTGTATTTTGTTTTCTTCAGTTCCAGACAAGGTATGTGGTGTTTAATGTTGCAATTTTCTGTTTAAAGTATATTAGGGTTGCATAGATATGTTTCTTTTAGGAATTAGTGTGATTTAGTAGTAGAATTAAGATTAGATGGTGTTTTATGTTTGATTTTAGTAAGAAATTTTGTTTATATTTTAGATTTAGATTAGATTAGATTTTACATTGTAGGGTTTCATCAATTGCATGTTAATTTTCTCTCTTTCATTGTTGTTTGCATACTTACTTATGCTGGAAAAGGGGTTTGGAACCCCATGGTTGTTCCAGGCGCAGACCTGTGTTCTGCAGAATTTTTGATTTTCTGCGCAGGTCCGCTGAGCGGACCCCCTCCGCTGAGCGGACCCTGCCGAATGCAGAATTTTGCTTCTGTTTTCTGTTGGTTGTGCAATGGTTTAGGGTATGGTTTCACACTACCAATGGACATGTAATATGCTATAAATGTTGCTTTTGACGATGTTTGTTCGATGTTGTGTTGTTTTTGTAGATGTCGTCAAGAAGCGATCGGGGAAAGCGAGCTAGGCAATTGACAGGTTCAAGCTCAGGAGCTGCTCCGCAACCACCCTTCGATTCACATAGGTTTCTAGGTCCAGAGAAGCAGGCAAGGTTTGAGAAATTGGTTGGTCGAAAGATTTGGCCAGAAAAGGTGTTTGACCTCCCACATAGAGGTAACTTTTATTAGTTTCTGGATAATATTGCTGAACGCCATTGGGAAGCTCTGATCTCTCCAGATACTCAAATCAATGCGGACCTTGTGCGTGAGTTCTATGCCAATGCGATTCCGATTGAGGGAAGGGTGTACACTTACACGTCCTATGTGAGAGGTAGGGGCATTTCTTTTTCAAGGGATGCAATTAACACTTTTTTGGGAAGACCGTCTCCCCGTGCTGCAGGTGAGAAGTGTGAGTATGCAAGGAAAAAGGCTGCAAAGACTTGGGATATGCAGGAGATTGCTGATCTGTTATCCTTTGAGCGCCGAGGGTTCACTCTTAACCCCTCCGGTTATATTCAAAAGATGGACATGAAGAATATGACTCAAATGGCACAGTTGTACACAGTCTTCCTCCTGAACAATGTCATGCCGAGGAGCCACACATCTGACCTAACCATTGACATGTCTTGTCTTTTGTTTTGGATTATGACAGGTGGAGAGGTGGATGTGGCTCAAATCATTTCTTAGGAGATTAGGATTGTGGCTTCAAGTGGTACCAAATCAGGGACAAAGCCTTCTGCTCAGCTTGGTTTTCCAAGTTTGATTATGGGACTATGTAGGAAAGCAGGTGTGGAGTTTCCTAATGTTGCAAGCATGAAATCCACTAGTGTTGTGGACACCGGTTATGTGCATAGGCACTGCTCTCCCAAGCTAGGTGTTCAGCAGCATCCTCAGCCACAGAACATGGCTCCTCCTGCTGGTGGTAGGTATAATGAAGAATTAGCTTGCAGGTACAATTGGGCGTATTTTGATGCCAACAGAAGATCGCAGGCGATGATTCATGATTCTCTGTGCAAGCTCTATCGCCACCAAGTCAACCCGGCGGATGTTCCCTCTTTTCCTATTAATGAGGATTATGAGGCTCATTGTGCATGGCCTGCGGAGAGGCCATTTTTCAGAGAGGGGGATGGTGAAGAGGAAGAAGAGGAAGGAGATGGTGTGGAGCAGGACGATGAGGAAGATTGAAGATATTCAGTGTTTACTTTTGTATTGTTGTTATTTACTTTTTGTTGTTGAACTAGTAGCATAATTTCCTATTGTTTTTGTAGTAACTACTTTTGTGCCATCCATATAAGGATGAGGTTTGATGTACTTTGGTGGCCGTGGGTGCCACCCGAACATATTTTGTAGGCAACTTATGCCTTTGTTGATTAAGTATTTTGTTTAAGTAATGTGTGTTTGTGTGGGCAATTTATGCCCTTGTTGTTATAATATTGTGTTTTAGTAGTAGAATAGTGTACATATATTATATGTTAAGGTGTATATAATGTTTTGTGTTTGTCTTGGAATAGAAGTGATGCTCTAAAGAAGAAAAAGTGATAAGGTGTGTCAACATCAAATACTTTGGATGGTGATGATGAGATTCTTGATGATGTTCATACCAAGGTAAGTATTTTGTTGCTTTGTAGATTATAAGGTGACTATGAACTAAGGGCTTTACACAAAGTTTTTTTGTCACATTGCATTTTAGAAATTTTGTTTGTGTTTGAATCAAAATTAGGACAAAACTAGATAAGTGAGTGGACTTCCATTGTGTATAAAAATAAGAGTGTTCTAGTGATGAATGTTAACTCAAATGATTCATGTTTAATCTTGCTTTGTATGAGACATTAGAACTTAGAAGGGATCGAGGCATTTTTTTTAGTAGTATGAGAAAAACCACCTTAAACAAGGCTACCCGTGAGTGTGTGATATTTTGTAACCAATTTTGAGCCTAAATTTTTGTTTTGTCAAGTGACTCAAAGGAAAACACAATGAATTTTGATAAAGAGAAGTGATTCGCTTGACAATTTCTTTGGTAAACACTTAACCCAATAGTACTTGAACCTTGAATGGAAAGCATTGATGTCTTTATAGATGTAAATGTTTAAAGTTGGGGAGAGATGTTTCTTAAAGAGAAAGAAAAGAAAGAAAATGGTGGTGCAATGCATTCTTTGGAAAAGGAAAATCAATGAAAAAAAAAAATTTTTTTGAGAAAGAATGAGCAAATGATAAAAGAAAAGAAAAATGTGTGTTAATGGTCTAAAGAAAAGGAAAGAATGCATTGTATGGTGAAAAACAAAAGGGTAACATATTAGTAGTGTTATACATAAATAATGCTTTCCATGATCATTCACCCTCTTTGTTTCAATGGTCGTGTACATATAATATCACTTGTTTGGAACCCAGGCCAAGTTACAACCGAATGAAGTCCTCAGTGATCTTTGTCTCTATTGTCTCGTGTGCATAGTATAGATGAATATATGAATTGTTTTGGATGTGCATCATTGCTAGTGAGTGTGAATTGTCCCTTATGCTATCATGGCAATTGTCCTTCAATTATTTTGTGAAATGAAACATAGGTGATTCATTCATGAACATTATCTTTTTAATGCAATTGTGTTGAAATGTTTGTGTTCAGAAAGTGGTTCATAGTCATGTTAAAATCTTGTACAAGCAAGGAAGACTTATCTTGTAGGTATGTAACTCAAGTTTGAGCCATTCAATTGATGTTACTAACCTTATGTGATTCGAAGATATATGTTTTTGAGCTAGCTTTGTTCGAGGACAAACAAAGATCAAAGATGGGGAGAGTTGTTAGAATCCCATTTTGTGCATATTTTGTATATAAGTTTTGTGGTATTTCTTAAACTCTTGTGCCAAATTTGATTACCTTTTGATATAATAGTATGTAAATAAATAATTTTGGGTTATTTTCTAAATTAAGTTAGTTTATTAACTCTTGTTATGTTTTTCTTTAGGTTTTAGCAACTTTTGGGCAATATGGAATGAAAAGAATAGTCAAAGCAAGCTTGCAATGAGGTTGGAAAGGCAAAAGAGGAATTTTTGTGCAAGAAGCTCCGCTCAGCGGAGCTGAAGCGGACCCAGGCAGAGATTTCCCGCAAGAAAGTTCGCTCAACGGAGTTGAAGCGGACATGGGCAGGGATAAGTGAAAAATTACCTCCGCTCAGCGGACCTTGAAGACAAAACAAATATTTTTACTGCTCCGCTCAGCGGACCTACTTTTTCAACTTTTGTTCTTAGCCACATAAAATTGATGAAAAAGGTGGTTTTGGGGAGTTCTTATCATAACACACACTTGAAAGAAAAGTTAGGGCAAGAGAGGAAGATAAAAACCATTTTTCTTAAGAGAAAATCAAGATTTCCAAACATCTTTCTTTGATCTTCTTGAGTTTGATGTCACTAAATCTTGGTTTGTTGCTTGTTGTTGAAGCTTCCATGGATATGGAGGGCTAAGTTTCATCTTGTGTCAAGATTAGAGGTAGTTAGTTTGTAAATATGTACTTTCTTTGATCTATTATGTATGAACTTGGTTAATGATTAATACATGGTGAATATCTTGTTATTTATGTTTCAATTGTTGTTTTGGATCATTATTGAGAGATATGTTTCAAAGCTAGACCTAAAAGATATTCATCTATCAATAAACAAACTCTAGAGATAGATTTGTGAGTTGATATTCACAAGTATCGAGCTTTTAAGATTATCATGTTGATTGTCGGCATGAGAGATCATCTGACGGTGAATATGATAATAATCACGATATTGCTTTAGAGATAAACAGTATCGAGAGGATACGTGATTGTATTAATCATGAATAGGTTCATATATATAATCTTTAGAGTACATATGAAGCAATCTAATGAACACTAATCTTGACACAGTTTTACCAAACCGTTTTTAAAACTTAAGTTATTGTCTTAAATTTCTTTTCATGCTATTTATCTTTCATGACACTAAAAACATCCAGAGCCTTAACTCAAAATACACTAAGTTGTAGAACGGCGATAATATCGCATCAATCCCCGAGGAGACGATACTAAAAATACTTATCCTATACAATTCTAACAACTGACAGTGTAAACAAATTTTACACATACATTCAATCAAAATCCTTACACTTGCCATGTCATATTAATTTTTTTTAATTAAAATTATGTTTTACTTAGATACATGGTTGTGATTGGTTGACAGTGTAAAAATATTTTACACTGTCAGTGTATATCCCTTTTTCTCATAAAGAGTTTAAAGGTAGTGCACTGAGAGTGTAAAAAAATTTTACACATACATCCAATCAAAATCCTTACACTTGCCATGTCATATTAATTTTTTTTAATTAAAATTATGTTTTACTTAGATACATGGTTGTGATTGGTTGACAGTGTAAAAATATTTTACACTGTCAATGTATATCCCTTTTTCTCTTTATTTTTTTAGTTATTTAGTTCTTTTGGTTAATTTTTTTTTCTCATAAAATTGATTATATAAACTAACTAATTTATTTGTTTACATTATTAGATTTAATTTTTTCTTTCTTGATGAAAAGTCGATTGAAAATATATATATATATATATATATATATATATATATATATATATATATATATCATAAAATTTCCTTTTTCTTTGTGCAGTTTTTTTTCCAGGGTTACCATCAGGGTTCTTCCGACCACGCGCCTATCAATTAAAAGCTAAGTCCTGATTCTATACTTATTTAAATATTTGTTATTTTGCCTCTTTTATTTAAAATTAGGGTTTACCTTCAAATGTCAATGAACTTCACCTACACTCACTCCTTCTGTTTATTTTTTCTTTTTGTTCAGGGTTAGTCAGCCGGTCAAAGCTCGATTAGTCGGTAACCCTAAAACCTAATTTATTTTAATTTCTTTCTTTTAAAATTATTACTTATGTCAGACCTACTGCTCTGTTGGGGTTTTATTATTGCTTTTTTCCCCTTCCCCATGGTTTATCATGTAACTGCTTCTGGTTTGTATTGCTTGGCCTTGAAGGCATTTAATACTGTTTATATTAAATGCATGGTTAGTAATTTAGGGAGTGTAACCTCGAACTAAACATAACCGGACCGGTCATCGAACCGGTGAGGGTACTGGGTCACTGGTTTATCGGTCGAATCACTGGGTCACTGGTCGAACGGCACGACCAAATCGGATTAAACCGAATTAAACCGGATTACTCGGTTGAATAGACCTGTCATTATATAGGTATAAAACCGGTCGAACCGGATGATTTAGTCTCAAAAAAAATATAACTAGCTTTTAAATTTTTTAAAAATATATCATAAATTCACAATTTCATAACTTAAATTCAAATTTTAAACAAAGGTATCAGTGTATCACACATAACAAAATAGTAAAAAATTACAAAGTCTAATTACAACATAATCTAAACAAAAGTCTAATTACAACATAATCTAAACAAAGTATAATTACAACATAATCTAAACAAAGTCTAATTACAACATAATCTAAACAAAGTCTAATTACAACATAATCTAAACAAAGTCTAATTACAACATAATTGTTCTGGACTGGGCCGAGCAGGCCCAGCTCTTCCCGCCAGCCGAGCAGGCCCACAGCGTTTTGGGCCCATTTGCTTAGTAGCCGTTACGAATTGACCAAGCATGAAGACCACGCGTGACTCTTCAGCGAAGGATCCGGTCAACCTCTCCCAGATCCTACGCCACGCTCCTCCAGAACGTGGGTCACCTGCTGACTCAGCCCTAGCACAAAAACGTTCTGGCAGTTTCCTAGCACGTGGGCATCCAATTGGATTTGGCCCAATTAGGAAACTTTGGCCCAACGCTGGGGGCTATAAATACCCTCTTTCACTAGAGGGTCAGGTATCATATTCTACACTCTCTAAACCTTCATTCTCTGATAGCTACTGACTTTGGCATCGGAGAACCTTGCAGGTACCCCCCCCATCTTGCTCTTCAAGCCAGATTTTGCCGCCTTGACGATTCTTCTGATCAGGTACGATCAGTGGCGCCGTCTATGGGAATCTTGCTCCCCCTTCTTTAACAAACAAAGATCAAAGCTAATCCATTCACAATCATCATGGCTGATAACAACATCCCAAACCCTGACCCCTTCCTCCTGCAACAAATGATCGAGGAGTCCACCCGCGAGGGGACAAATCGTCGCCGGTTGGAGAGACAGCAGCGTGCCACTCCCGGGCAGAGAAGATCGGGGCATGAGACCTCACAACCCAGGGGACAGCAAATCCATGACATCCAGCATCTGCAGAGCCTTCAACAGGTCCAAAATGTTGAACAAGTTCGCCCCGAGGGGCACGTTTAGAACGGAGACGACGAGCAGGCTCGGCCCCATAATGAACAAGAACAACCCCAGAATGAGAACGAGGCTGACGCCAGAGACGGGCATGCTGCCTCCTCGTTCACACACACCTCCGACAGGCGAAGAGTCCGTCACGAAGAGGAGGAGGAGCAGATTGACATCCCTGAGGGTACTGATCCCACCACCGCCCTCGTGCTCAAGGAACTGCGGAAGACAAACAGCCTCCTCCGACTTCAAGACGGCCGCATCCACGAGCTAGAAAGGAAGCGACGATACCACTCCCCTCCACGGAGGAACTATCGGTCACGTTCCTATTCCTCCTCACGATCGCCACCGAGGAGACACCGTCAATGCTCCCCGTCCTCCTCACGCTCTCCACCTCGAAGATACCACCGCCGGAGGTCATATTTCCGCTCTCCACCACGAAAGAGCATGAATAATCAAAGACCTGAGGCAGCTGAAACCGGAAGCCTATCCCCTGAACGGGATCACCGAGGCCCCTCCAAAGCCGTGCTGAAACCCCGCAAACGTCCCCCTCCTAGGGGAAACCGCGCAAGTCCAGAAAAATTCCAAGGAAAGCCCCGGCGAGGCAGACACTCCACCTCCCCGGGACCAAGTGACGAAGAGGACTTCCACAGCCTTTTGTCCGAAAGCATCCGAAGAGCCCGTCTCCCACGAGGGATGGAGAAACCACCAGCTTTGGACCAATACGACGGAACGACCGACCCTGACGACCATATTCGGAGCATCGAAGCCGTCATGGATTACCACGTCGTCAGGGGGTCCATCAAATGCCGCATCTTTCCGACCACCCTCAGGAAAGGAGCGATGACTTGGTACAGGAACCTTCGCCCCAACTCCATCCACTCCTGGACCGAGCTCAAAGAACTTTTCTGAGTCACTTCACAGCCTCCCGTCGGCAGCCAAAATCGGAAGCAAACCTCGAGGCCATAGTCCAAGAGCCAACGAGCCTCTTCGAGATTACCTCGACAGGTTCAATAAAGAGGCCGTTCAAGTACAGACGACCGACTACATGAAAAGATATCTCCTAGAGCGTGGACTTCTCCCTGGAAGTGACTTCAAGAAAGCCATCAAAATCGAGAAGGTGCATACTATGAACGCCCTCCTCCGCAAAGCTCAAGCCTTCATCACTTTCGAGGAAGGCGAGGCAGCTGCGATTAAAGCTTCGAGGGGCAATGATGTTGCTCGCAGCTCGAACCTCGATGACTCGGGTGTGCGTCGAGGACATGAAAAGAAGAAAGATGACAGGTCCCACGACACCAGAGAACGTCGAGGACCAGCTGGTCTCTTCAACGACTACACCGCTCCTATGCCTAGTCATGACAAGACTGATTGACGTCTAGACGGACGAACTTTTGGATCATTAGATCTACTTTCATTTGCAAGTTTACTTTCTGTTTGTTTAAACATTCGACTCATGATAGACATTATTTGTTTTAATAATCATCATCAGAGCATTGCATATGTTTGTCTTGAATAAATTATTTCGCTATTACTCATTTAAACTGCATCTTTACTTTGCATATGTTTTATGATACTCAACTCCTGCTAAAGCTGTATAACTTTTAAGGGAGGATGACGAAAACAATACCGCAACCTCATACAGTATGCTTTTGAGTGGACTATGCTGACGATGTACAGGCATTGTTTCAATTCCTAAACAGTGGAGATATAAGGATGTTAATCCCTCGTCAACCCTTTTGAGCCTAAGAAGTAGAAGTTTCTTTCTGTACGAAAAAACCCGCATTTTTAACCCGGGGCAGGTAAATTTTCAGTTAATTTGGCTGTGCATTCTATTTTAAGAGGATCATTCAGTACACCTTTCAACAAAGGTTTCAATCACAAGCGTTCATCCGCACACATCAAAGAAGTGTTGGAGATGTCAATCAAAAGCCAATGATGGTTCATCAATCATTAAGCAAGGCAGTCAATATCTTTCAAAAAGAAAAAAATTATAAATGAAAAAACATATATACAAAGAAAAGCCTGCTAAGTCAAAAATCAAAAAGATGACTTAGTCAGCCGGTCAAAAATAAAAAATGTCAATGAACTTCACCTACACTCACCCCTTCTGTTTATTTTTTCTTTTTGTTCAGGGTTAGTCAGCCGGTCAAAGTTCGATTAGTCGGTAACCCTAAAACCTAATTTATTTTAATTTCTTTCTTTTAAAATTATTACTTATGTCAGACCTACTGCTCTGTTGGGGTTTTAGTATTGCTTTTTCCCCCTTCCCCATGGTTTATCACGTCACTGTTTCTGGTTTGTATTGTTCGGCCTTGAATGCACTTAATACTGTTTATATTAAATGCATGGTTAGTAATTTAGGGAGTGTAACCTCGAACTAAACATAGAATCACTAATTTTACAAGATAAATGTAATTGAAGTTAACCACGTGATTGTTGCACCCACACACCTTTTATGGTAACCCCTCGTATTGCCTGTTGCCTTGTTGCCTTTTGTTTTTCAGTGCAGAATAGCCAAGTCCCTCGAATACGAGGATACCTCCGCAATGTTGCCCTCAGTTCATTCTTAAGATCATAGGTCCCAATGATGCTGCCTTCGATTCGCTAATATGATATCGTCCCTCGAAGTTGCCTACGAAGTGCTGAGGTATCATCTGGATGCCTAAACGAAAGGCCATTATGATCCTTCCCTTAGACTACCTGCCTCTCTATGGCATGGGACAGTCTTATGGCAAACGATATTGCGATGACCCTCCAACCTCCAAATGAAAGGCTTCCTGCCCTCTTATGGCATGGATAGACCCTTTCACCCTGAAAGGCTAAAAAGAACATTTTTCATCTAACCATGTAATTTTCCCTTAATTGCATGCTCTGGTTTAAAAATCTTTTTCTACTCTTTTTCAAAAATCTTCAAAAAGGCTACTCCCATTTACGAGCTAAAGTCCTTGTTTCTTCTTCTTCTATACATTTCTAAACTTTTGGTTTCGAATACGAGCAAAGCAATCAAGAGCCCATGGATAACCATGGATGCAAAGGGTGCCTTACACCTTCCCTTTGCATAAATTACCCCCCGAAACCTGTTTTCTTTAAAAAGGTTTTTTTTTGTTCTTTTAACCTTTCTGAATATTTGGATAAAATAAAAGTCGGTGGCGACTCTTGCTTAACCGCAACATTTTGATATAAAAATCAGTTCACCGTATGACAACTTCAAATTAGTTTTGATGGCCTAGAGGATTCAGAAAAAGGTATATTTTTTTGAGTGCGGTTGATTTGTAAAATTATAAGTACCGAATAGAACAGTACATGACAGTACAAAATAATACAAGGTAATTTTTTGTACTATACTGTGTTTGCGTTTGATCATTGAGGCACTAGACAATTTTTTTAATATATTTTGTTTGGTAAATTTATATATTGAATACGATAATATAACTTTTTATATAATATTCATTATTGATATATAAAATATTATATTCGGATAGTTTTTGATAATTTGTGTTTGGGACAAAAAGTTATCCTATAATTTGCTAAAGGACAAAAATTCATGTTTCTATCCTGTCCTCGGACACATGTTTTGTCCATTCATTTTATTAATTTCTGCATCAAACAGGGTACAAGAAAATTTGTCTTTTCTACTCCCTTGAAGAAAATTTTAAATTTTTGGAAATTTCTTCTGGAAATTGGATTAAGAGTTTTCATTGATAAATCATTCATAATCCATGAGAAGAAAAATTAATGACGTGTTATTTGATTGGTTGGCCTTATATAATGAGTTTTGGATACAAATTTTGATATTATATAAACGTGTATAATATATGTTTATTAATATTCGAGTTAAATATACAAAAATCTCCTATAATGTTAGTGAGATTTAATTTAGGCCCTGTTACCCTAGGATTTCGACTTACTAAATAATGGTAAGTGATCTCTGAGATAGGTGAGATTATCAAAGAATCTAAGATGAAGAGTCTGATTAAAATAGTCTTGTTTAGTCAAGACTGACATTCGACCACCAATAAATCATCATGGCCAAGATCGACTAGAACTAGTCAATACATCACGCGTGTTTGACTAGAACAAATGGAAAACTTAGACGTTTTGTTTGAGTATAGTTCTGAAGTCGGAAGGCGTCAGAAGTCAAGAGGCAGTTTCAAGCAGTTTTCTGGCAGTTTTCACAGGACGCGTGGAGGTCTCACAGTTGAAGATACTGCATGTCGAAGACACGTGTTGGCTGATAATCAGTCGACCGTTAGTAGTAGTTATGTTATTTTTACTATTTAAGCAAGTTCCATAGGAACAGTTTAGGGTCCGCATTTTCTACAAAACACAAGTAAACTCAAATCTCTATGCAATAATGAGTAACGAGTGCAACTTTGGAATGTACGTATGCGTACCAGTTTAATTTATGCAATCATTTTACGTTATGCTTCAATTTCAGTGTACATTTACTGCTTTTTTGTTGCTTTTGATTATTATAAAGCCTTTAATTTCAGTGTTTTACTTTTACTTTAAAGTTATTGCTGCATTTAATACAAACTAGATACACGTAATAAACAAATTAAAGCAAACAGTCCTGGAATATTCTAGTTGATTCCGCAAAAGTAACCTTTAAAAAGGAAACTAGCGCTTGTTTACCATTTTTCTGGGTAAACAAATTGGCACGCCCAGTGTAACTCGTCAATTGCTGTTTATTTTCATATTTGTTAGTGTGATAGTTATGTATGATATTAAGAAGTGGTCGAAAATTAACTAACATGTCTGAAGTTAATATAAATGATTCTGACCTTTCTGGAAATCAAGGAGTTGTTCTAACCGGAACAACATCACAGAATGCCGCAAATTCATCCCCAGTTAGAACAACAAATATTGGTGGATCGACGGCAGCAACATTGGTATCATCACCAACGAATGTAAGGTCACCGTTTAACCCATTACGACCGTCGTTTCATGGAATGATGCCTCCACCAGGTTTTAACCCTCAGTTTGGAATGCCTACGTCTATGATGCAAGGTTTGCATACAAATCCTTCATTATACTCCGACAGCATGATGGCAACAAGCACATCGAATCCAAGAGGTCGACCTATGGGCATAGGTTACAATAACCAAGCTTTGCCATCTTTAAGTACTACGTCAATGTTGTCAATTCGACAACAAATAGACGAAAGTAATCATGAAATGGTGAATGCCCTTACTCAATAAATGGGGACTGTTTTTACTCCCATGATAAACAACACGAACCAAAGTTATGAGGTATTGGCTGGACAAATGGCCAGAATAGCAGATTTCTTTGGAGCACCCTCACAACCAAACCTTCCGACGCCACAAGGGTCGAACGTGAGGGTAGTCGAACCTACAAACCATGGGGACCAAATTGAACAAGAAGTCCCTAGAATAGTACAAAGACATCAAGATGCTGATCAGGTTCTTAGAAATATCCAGCAAGATGTCAATGTTGGACATAATAATATCTCTAATGTAGTCGAACAAATTCTAGTTCAGAATGGAATAAACGTAGGTTTGCACAGACCAAATTTTGTTTCTCCATTGTCAGAATATGTAAGGCAAACAGAATTGCCTAGGGGTTGGAAAATCCCAAAATTTACCAAATTTGCTGGTGAGACTGGCGAGTCGACAGTCGAACATATTGCTAGGTTCTAGACGGAGGCTGGAGAATTAGCAAACAATGAAAATTTAAAATGAAATATTTTCCAAGTTCTTTAACAAAAAATGCGTTTACTTGGTTCACGACCTTACCTCCACGATCTTTGTTTTCATGGAGCCAGTTAGAACGATTGTTCCATGAGCAATTTTATATGGGACAGTCGAAGATTAGTCTGAAAGAATTAGCTGGAGTTAGGCGAAAGGGTACAGAAACAGTCGATGATTATTTAAACCGTTTTAGGTTATTGAAAGCTAGATGTTTCACACAAATTCCTGAGCATGAGTTAGTCGAAATGGCTGCAGGTGGGTTAGATTATTCCATAAGGAAGAAATTGGACACCCAACATTTGAGAGATATGGCACAACTGGAAGACAGAGTACGCCAGTTCGAAAGGCTCAAAGCTGAAAAAGCCAGAGTTAGTAAATATCATAAGAAAGAAAAGATAGCTTATGTTACTACAAACGAGTTCGACTCTAATAGTGATAGTGAATACGAAGAGGGAGAAGTCAATGTGGCTGAACTGAAGCTAGGGCCACCATATATGTGCAAATTACTTAAACCTTCAAAAGATAAAAATCTGGTCGAAAGTAAAAATGAAAAATTCTCTAGTAAAACATATTCGTTTGATATAACAAAATGTGATGAAATATTTGATTTGTTGGTTACTGATGGGCAAATTATAGTACCCCCAGGACTTAAAAACCCTCCTCTTGAACAAAAGAAAAAAAGAGGATTTTGTAAATTTCATAACTTTTTGGGTCATAAGACTTCTCAATGTGTCCTTTTCAGGGATTTGGTGCAGAAGGCTTTGAAGGAAGGAAGGCTACAATTTGGAGAGAAACCAAAGTCATCAATGCAAGTTGATATTGATCCCTTGCAAGTCGAAGAGGCTTACTATACTGAGCTTGCTGATGTAATGATGGTCGAGACTACTGATGGTTTTGTTGGAAAGAAAGACGGTGCTACTGATGGCAAAGGCTTGAACATGGTGTATCCTGAACCAAAAGAGAGTCTTCTGAAATTCCTTGAGAGGTATCACAACAACAATTCTCAAGTTGGATTATGTCCAAGGTGTGATGTTGTTTTCAATGTTGATGCTGCAAACAAAGTGAGGTTCGACCCTCGTCGAGGCAAGAATCGTCAGTTCATGTATACAGGAGAAAACAGTGGTCGAAGGGCTGGAGAATATAGAAAGAGGTTCGAAAAACCAAAGACTTTCCGTCCTAAGACGGATGTGCCTGAAGACAAATGGGTGAAACCCATTAACTTCAGAGGGAAACGTCCAGAATGGCAGATCCAAGGTACTGGAGCAAATGCTGAAGGCTCATGGACTGATAGTGGGTCTAAAAGGGAAGATTACATATCTCCAAACTACAAAGGAAAAAATCCTATGACTCGAACACAGTGGAGGCGCTACCAAAGAAGTTATAAGAATGGACAAGAAAGTTCAAAAATGATGCAGGCAGGTTTTTCTCACTATTAGCCGAAACCGTTTCAGAGGAGATTGATTGAAGAACAGGCCAAAGTGGCAAATGAGAGATTGGCTGCAGGGATGATTCTGGGAAAGAAACTCATCAAAGAGTTAGTTAATGATGATGCTCCAACTCTCAATATAGAAAAAGAGCCTGAGTATTCTCCACTGTCGGACGAAGAGGTCGACGACAACTTTGACATAGAGTCAGATGAGTTGTTAATTGACTGTGGAATTGTATCTGTACTTCCAGCAGAGTTCGACAGAGTGTCTAAAGTATCTGAGAATGAAGATGATTTTCTTCTTGACGAGAATGTGGAAGAAGCTCCTGTTTGTTATTATGTAATGGGAAAAGGAGTAGTGGAAGAACAAAAGGCTGTGTTCGAAAGGCCGGGTCGAGGAATGATGTACCACTTGAAGCCTTTATTCATAAGGGCGAAGGTAGATGGGGTTGCAATCAACAAAGTGTTTGTCGATGGTGGGGCTGCTGTGAACTTGATGCCTTATTCCTCACTTCAGAAAGTGGGAAAATCGGACAAAGACTTGAGGCCTCATAATATGGTGTTATCTAATTATGAGGGAAAGACCAGTGGGATATTGGGAGTAATTCAGGTGCAGTTGGCTGTTGGTTCGACTGTCAGGTCAACCATCTTCATGGTGATTGCATCTCAAGCTAATTTCAAATTACTTCTAGGTCGAGAATGGATACATGGCATAGGAGAAGTTCCCTCTACTCTACATCAGCGTGTGGCCATTTGGAGGCCAGATGGTATAGTGGAGAATGTTGAAGCTGACCAAAGCTATTACAAAACTGAGAGTGGTCGCAAACACTTCGACCAGCATTTAGCAAATGTAGCTCCTTGCTACAAAGCAGAAGAGGTGTATTCTTCTGATGAAAGTGTGTCTAAGTATTTGAACTTAGACCCAAATTATGGTTTCATTTGGAATAAGGAAGATCCCAATGAACCATTGAATCATGAAAGTCCTCCTGAGCAGGGGACAACAGTCAAAGATGATGACCACTGAGTCAGAATACCTGGCTCGAATAACGGCTTATTTGGCCGAGAACAAAGAAAAAACGACTTTAGAAGCCGAACTTGAGAAGAATATGGCTAGTGAGGCCATGATGGTAAAAAATGAAAACAATCAAGAAGTCGATCGCCAGGTCAAAAGGTTTGACGGGATATACGACGACAAACCTTTAGGCTTCGAAATGGATCCGTTAGGATCAGTAAAAAGAATGCAAGCTCAAGATCCTCTTGAGGAAATTGATTTAGGTGATGGAGTCACTAAAAGGCCTACTTATGTAAGTACAAAACTTACAAATGATCTAAAAACCAAGTTGATTCGATTTTTAAAAGAATACAAAGATTGTTTTGCATGGGATTACAATGAAATGCCTGGTTTAAGTCGAAGTGTGGTAGAGCATCAGTTACCTTTAAACCCAGGGAAGAAACCTATCAAGCAGCTTCCAAGAAGATTTGCGCCAGAAGTTATGGAAAAAATCAAAGTAGAAATTGAAAGGTTGCTGAAAAGCAAGTTTATTCGAACTGCAAGGGGATTTCCTGGGCTTCGTGGTTCACAAGAAAGGTATTGAGATAAACCAGAACAAGACGAAAGCAATCTTGGAGCTAAAAGCGCCAGAAACAAAGAAACAACTTCAGTCATTGTTGGGGAAGATTAATTTCTTGAGGAGATTTATCTCAAATCTAAGTGGCAAAACGAAGATCTTTTCACCACTTGTGAAGCTCAAGAATCAAGATCAGTTCAAATGGGAGCAAGAACATCAACAGGCATTCGACCAAATAAAAGCTTATTTGACTAAGCCTCCTATTTTGTTACCCCCCAATAGAAAAAAAAGTATGAAATTGTACATAGCTGCATCAGGTTCGACAATTGGGAGTATGTTAGCCCAAGAGGATGATAATGGCGTCGAAAGAGCTATATATTATCTCAATCGAACTTTAGTGGATGCTGAAACTAGGTATAATGATATTGAAAAATTATGTTTATACTTGTATTTCTCATGTAATAAACTTAAGCAATATATAAAGCCTGTTGATGTGTATGTGTCTTCTCATTTTGATGTTATTAAACATATGTTGTCTAAACCAATTTTGCATAGTCGAATTGGTAAATGGGCCTTAGCGCTAACTGAATTTTCTTTAACATATGTTCCTTTAAAAGCTATGAAAGGACAAATTGTGACTGATTTTATAGTCGAACATGGGTTAGTCGAGTTCCCTACAAATCTAGTTGAACAGACTGACTGGAAGTTGTTTTTTGACGGGTCTAGTCACAAAAATGGATCAGGCATTGGAGTCTTGATTATTTCTCCTAAAGGACTTCCAACAAAGTTCCATTATAAAATGAAAGATGTATGCTCTAATAATGAGGTCGAATATGAAGCCTTAATAACTGGTTTGAAGGCCCTAATAGACTCGGGGGCAACACGAGTTGAAATTCGAGGTGACTCTGAGCTGGTAATTCGACAAATCAAGAAAGAGTATAAGTGCATCAAAGAAAATCTAATAATGTACTATGCAATTGTATTACGTTTGTTAGAAAAATTCGAACATGTTGAGATCTTGCATATACCAAGATCTAGTAATTATATTGCCAATGAATTGGCACAGATTGCTTCTGGCTATAGAGTTTCTAAAAACCGGTTAGAAGATATGGTTGATATCAAAGAGAAAGAGACTCATAAAATATTAGACAAGTTCGGTCAATTGTCAACGTCAAAATTTGGGGGGGTAGATGAAGTTTAAAGTAAAGATTTGTATGCCTTGGAAATTTTTGCCATCGACAATATGACAGATTCTGATTGGAGAAACCCATTGGTCCAGTACCTAAACAATCCAGTCGGAAGAACTGATCGAAAAATTAAATACAGAGCTCTAAATTATGTAATATTGGGAAATGATTTATACAAGAAAACGGCTGAAGGCGTATTGTTGAAATTCTTGAGTGAGGCTGAAGCATATTTGGCTGTGTCAGAGGTTCAAAGTGGTGTTTGTGGAGCTCATCAGTCGGGCCATAAGATGAAGTGGTTGTTGTTTAGACAAGGTTTATATTGGCCGACAATGTTAAAAGATTGTATTGAGTATGCAAGAGGGTGTCAAGAATGTCAGAAATTTTCAGGTATTCAACATGTTCCAGCCAGTGAATTGCATGCCATTGTCAAACCTTGGCCTTTTAGAGGATGGGCTTTGGATTTAATAGGAGAAATTAAACCTTCATCCTCTAAACCACAAAGATTCATTTTAGTAGGAATAGACTATTTTACTAAATGGATAGAAGCAATTCCTTTGGGTAATGCCGACCACGAGGCAGTGATTAGTTTTATACAAAAACACATTATTTACAGATATGGAATTCCAGAAACTATCACTACTGATCAAGGATCAGTCTTTATTGGTCGAAAGATGCAAGCTTTTGCAGTAGAAACAGGATTTAAATTGCTAACATCTACTCCATATTATGCTCAGGCTAATGGTCAAGTCGAAGCTGCAAATAAAGTTATCATAAATCTGATAAAAAAGCATGTGGGGAGAAAGCCAAGAAATTGGCATCAAACGCTCGACCAAATCCTTTGGGCTTGTCGAACGTCACCAAAAGAAGCAATAAATACTACCCCATTTTGTTTGACTTTTGGGCATGATGCTGTATTGCCTGCAGAAATTCATCTACAATCGGCTAGGATTCAACGACAGAATAATCTTTCGCCAGATGAATACTGGAGTATGATGTTAGACGAATTGGTGGAATTAGACGAAGAACGACTAAATGCATTGGATAGATTAATAAGACAGAAGGAGAAAGTGGCGAAAGCTTACAACAAAAAATTCAAAGAAAAAACATTCACGATAGGTGATTATGTGTGGAAAGTTATTCTACCAATGGATCAAAGGAATAAGTTATTGGGTAAATGGTCCCCAAGTTGGGAAGGACCTTTTAAAATTTTGCAAATATTTTCAAACAACGCGTACGAAATTGAAGAGCTAAACTCTGATGGTCGAGTCTTGAGGATAAATGGTAAGTATTTGAAAAAATATAAACCTATACTTCAAGAAATTCGCATAATAGAATAAGAATAAATTATATTAAAATGGTCAAAACTTGGCCAACCATTACAAAAGTTCCTTATAAAGGATGTTGACAGTCATTACAAAAAACATAGCCAGCTAGTCGAAAACAAATTACAAAGTTGGAAAGTTGTTCCTAAAATAAGCTAGCTTGGATGATTCAAAATCAATCTTAGAGTCAAGTCGAGACAAGCCTTGTCTAAGTTGGCGAATGCTATTTTCCAATTTGAGGGCATTTTCACCATGACCAAGTCCTTTCAGGACTTCCTGATTAATAGTTTCAGGCGAAGGGATTTCTTCAGTTTGAGCCAAATTGATTTTTTCTTGTTCAAGATCTTCGATCTTCTTGTTGAGAGAATCAATTTGAGCTTTATAGTCAGCAATCTTGGTGTCGATCTCTCCTTTCTTATCAGAAAACTTTAACGTTTTTTCCTGAAATTCCTCAACCCTTTTGGTCGAAGCTGCACTGGCATCCCATTCCCTCTCCATTTCACGTTCTTTGTTCTTTTCTTGTCGAGTGATGTTCCTCTTTGTTATGAGGTCCCTCCAGAGCTGGTCGTAGTATGCCTCAAAATCAAAGAAGAATTGGGCAACAACTGCTGGTAAAGAAGCTTTGATGAGTAAGTCTAATAACTTACGAATTTCTCCACCAAGATGTTCAGAACTCTCAAGGACAGCAAGGAACTCAGGTTCGTTCAGATGGGCCTTTAACTGGCATATAGCTTCGACAAGAGAAGCATCAATTTCAGCGTTAGGATTGGTCGACTGAGCAGGAACATCAAAAGAACTTGGTCGCAACTTCTGAAGTCGAAAAAGAGCTTCCAAAGGGTTAGTCTTCTTCAAATCTAGAATCTCCTCTTTACTAAGAGAATTGTTAGAGTTGGTATCGTCAACAGTAAGATGTTGTTTGGACTGAGAAATGATGTTTTGCTTCGAATGAGAGGTGTGATCAGCAGCTTCGACATTTGCAAGTTGAGGTTGTTCAGTGATAGGAGTGTCTTGGGGCGTTGTTCGACTTCGACCTGGAGTGTTAGCTGAACCAGTGGTGCTTCCAAAAGCATCAGTCCTTTGAGGGCTAAAAAGGTTGAAGTCAGGAGCAGCCTCAGTGATTTTTTCAGCAACCTCGATAGCTTTCTCCTGAATATGGTCGACAGTTGGTGCTTTCTATTCAGAAGAAAAGGTTAGAAAACAATCTTCAAAGAGGAATATATTGAAAAAAAAGGTGTTAAGTTACCTCAGGAGGAATTTGGGACGAAGAAGAAATTGTCGGAACTGTTTGAGGTTTGACAACTACTTTGGGAGTGTTTTTAATGGCCTTCCGTTTCTTTGTTGGAGTCGGAAGCGGGGGACGTGAAAAAATTTCACTTTCTTGATTTGGTGGAGAGGTGGTTTCATCTGAGTCAGCAGGGACTAGCAACTAAAGAAAGGAAAGTAACAGTTAACAAGGGTTAAGGTAGTATTGACTAAAGATTAAAGGTCAATATAAATACCTTTCTAATAATTTTGTTTTTCTTGGTAGTGGTGGTGTTCGACATACTGGGACGCTTTCGACCTGGTTTAGTAGTGTCGCACGCTCGCGAAAAATGAACAGATTCGCCACCAATATATTTATCCCATAAGGGAAAGGAATATCAGAAAACCTAACAAAGGAAGGAACAGGGTCTTGCGACCAGAGAATCAAGGTACGGGAGTCGGTTACGCGAGGGGAAGGTATTAGCACCCCTCACGCCCATCGTACTCGATGGTATCCACCTATGTTTGTTTCTATCTAAAGGGTGTGATCTATGCCTATGCCTATATGCGAAATGAATGCAAAATGTAGGGAAAATAAAGAATTATACTCGCACGGGCCCTACCCCGCTGCCTACGTATCCTTTTCAGGAATCAGAGTTATCGTAGCTCGGCTCAAGATTTTCTGTTTGTTTTGTGTTTTTTAGTTGGGCGGCGTTAACGTTCGCGCTCTTGCATAAGGGATCGCCTACGATGCATACGAGCGGAAATAACGGTTCCCTTAGGTGCCAATGGGGCAAAAAGAAAAAAGAAATGATTGGTTTGTGTCTTTTAGGGTAATTCCATGATGACGAGAACCCACTACAAGGTCTCGCATCACTTCCTTACTTTGTGTTAAATCTGACCATATATTAGTGTTTTATGAAGTATTTTTTATTGGTGTTTTTTATGGGGATTTTAATTTGTGACTTAGATCATACCAAAAGAGTTTCGTTTTGCATATTTAGAGAACGCACATCGGGGCCTACGCCACAATCGTTTCTCTAAATAACGGTTAAGAAATACATCGAGGCTTCACGCCTCGATCATTTCTTCTCCGCTAAGTAGGAAATACAAAAAGGAGTTCCGTTGTGAATATTTAGAGAATGCGCATCGAGGCCTACGCCACAATCGTTTCTCTAAATAACGGTTAAGAAATACATCGAGGCTTCACACCTCGATCATTTCTTTTCCTCTAAGTAGGAAAGAACATACATCGAGGCCTACGCCCCAATCATTTCTTTCTTACTATGAAATATAGTAACGGTATGATCTTCATCGATATTTATTAAGTATTTTAAAAGTTGAAAAGAAAAAAGAAGAAAACTAGCCTTAAATGATCAACTAGCCTAAAGGTTATGAATTATGGGCCCTAAGATTCTAAAGGAATATACAAGTGAAATTATAAGTAAAAAGCACAAGTAAGCATGGTACAAAATTAAACTAAAAAAGCTATTATTTTTGAGAGTTTTTATATTGAAAAATATTCAATTAAAGGGACTAAAATTAAATCCTAAAACTGATCTAAACAATCTAGCAAAATAATTTTTATTGGTTTTATTGTTTTTTAATATCTACAAAAACCTAGAAAAATCTAAAAGGAAATCAAAATCTAATGTTTTTTATGGAGTAAGGGGGGTTTATGTGAAGATACTGATGCAGGGAGTAATTCAGGCGCAAGGCCCACTGTTGATGGCCCAAACAGAGTTTTGTTATAATCAGAAAAACGAGGCGCATGGGCCTATAAGGGGTGTGGAAAGCAAGATCGCGCTAGGCCCAGGGTTGATGGATTAGCATGCAGATTTTTGTTTCAGATTTTTATTTGTCAAAAACGGTGATGCTGGGCTTGTAGGAGTGTGGATAGAAATTCTGTGGCCCAAGGATTTATGATCCAATTGCAATTAATCAAACTATGTTAATACTAATCACACCATTATTCCATTTAATTTTCGTTACTTTGACATTAACTCAGACTAATGACCCATAATTAACATACTAATTCAAATCAATTAATCAGAAAATTAAAAGAGGGATTTAGGGTTACCAAAAGTGGCTATTGGTATTCTTTGACGTTCCTCTCACTCTCTCACGAACATGACGGCGGAGGCTGCGATATTTTCAAATCTCCGGCGCAAAATAGAGCTCCGTCCGATTCCCCAGCTCCGTCTTATCGTTCCTCTCCGACTTCATCTCCTTCTTCTCTCGCGTGTTGGTGCGAACTCGTCGCGGTGATGATGGATGCGGAGGCGACTCAAACGATGAATCGGAGATGATGATGTTGTTGAGGTTGTAAAAGAACGAGATTGGAGATGTTTCAGGGAGGACTGAAGAGACTCTTTAAGTTTGATGTGGATGATCGTTCTTGAAGATGACGATGATAGTTGTGGTTTGATGAAGATGGTGAGGCAACGAAGCTGGAAGTGATGCGATTCAGAGATGAATGATATTGAAGGCGGTGCTTGCGTGAGTTTCAATTGGAACGTGATGAAGATGATGATGAAAGGCGGAGGAGACTTGAAAGTTCTCAGATGTTGATGAATCTGCAGAAGTAACAGTGAAGGTGATGTTGTTCGGTGAAGATTGAAGCTGGGATGAAGACGATGAAGGATCAAGAACGGAGTGTGATTGAGGATTCCGAATTGGTGATTGAAGAAGAGAGATTTTTTCAGAGTTTGTTACAGGTTCTCTTTTCACCCTCCCCTTTTTCATTCTGTTAAATATTCTTTTTTCATATGCCAATTCCGAAGCGGTTCATTTTCTGTTAGCTCGTGAACTTTCTTATTCTGCAAATTTGTAGGTGATGGCTGAAGGGTGAAGAAGAAGGATGAAAGAAGATGTGTGAAGGTTTTCTTTGAAGATGATGAAGAGATAAGAAGAGTTGATGGTGATTGAATGAACAAATGGTGGAGAAGGATGAAGATGGTGAGATATATGAAGAGATAATCGAGAGAAAGTTCAGAGATGAGGAAGTCTGCTATTGTTAGCTGAAGATTTCGTTTTATGTTGTTTATCCTTCGAAGGAGTTGAGAATCGAAGAAAAGATGGTTACTGATGGCCATCCCTTAAAAAGTAAAAGAATGGCTACTGATGGTCATGCTTCGAAAAAATAAAGACTTCTAAGTTCGATGAAGATAAGTGAACGCTGAAAGATTAATGAAAGCATATGTCTTCGGGACTTAGACAAAATTCATAGAATATGTATTCAAGTATTACTACTTAGCGTGTTTTTTAGTAGTGTTTGTTTAATACACTGCCACGCGTCGAAGATGGACTCAGGCGGGAAGATTTGAAATTCGAAGACGGTTTCGTAACCGTTCAACAACAGATGGCTTCGCTGGAGGTTCTGATGAGAAACGTGGCAGCAAATTAGTATAGGACCGTTAAGGTCGAAACTAGTATAAATAGGAGTCTTAGTGTTAGGATTCTGTGTGTTCATTTTGTACAAATCACTCACATATTTACTCAAGTATCAAGCGTTAAGAGAAAGAGTTCGCTGAGAAAATGTACGTATGACACCACCATTTTAATACATGTGTATTATCTTTTTGTTTTTATCTTTCAGAATTACTGCATTTCGTTTACTTCTTGCCATTTACGTTTCTGCATCTTTACTTTAACGTCATTTACTTTCGAATTACTTTCATGCTATTTACTTTCAAAGTCTTTTATATTTCTACAGTTTAAGATTCTTTACGTTTCAATTGTCCTTTTAATTTTTTATGTCATGTCACTTCGTTGAAGTCACATTTATATGTAACAAAGTGATTGTCAAGACTATTTGTCCTGTTAATCGAACAACGCTTATTGAAGAAGACAAATAATGAATATGGTTCGAACAAACATTGATAACAATCTTCTTGACTATGTGTCCTAGGATCAATCTAGTCGATCCTGCAAGTAACCAAATCATATTTATTATAGTTTGGAAGACTAGCGGTTGTTTACCGGAAATCACCGTAAACAAATTGGCACGCCCAGTGGGACAGTGTCAAGCAGATTGTTTT